>NW_012103832.1:2749164-2759090 GCF_000951045.1 Mandrillus leucophaeus
AGAAAGGCATTTCCTAGATTTTATTCCACAATTTTTACAGTTTGAGGTCTTACATTTAAGTCTTTTGTCAGGCCTCTGAGCCCAAGCCAAGCCATATACTTTAAGTTCTAGGGTACATGTGCATAACGTGCAGGTTTGTTACAAAGGTATATTGTGTATGGAGCAATATACTGAGGTGTGGAGTCCTAATGAATCCATTATTCACGCAGTAAGTATAATACCCAATAAGTAGTTTTTCAGCCTTTGCCTACCTCCCTCTCACCACCTTGTGTATTCCTCAATATCTATTGTTCCCATCTTTATGTCCATGTGTACCCAATGTTCAGCTCCCACTTATAAGTAAGAACATGTATTTGACTTTTTTTTTTGTTTCTGCCTTAGTTTGCATGGAATAACAGCTTCCAGCTGCATCCATTTTGCTACAAAGGACATGATTTCATTTTGGTATTGCTATGTAATATTTCATGGTGTATATATACCACATTTTGTCTGTTTAATCCACCATTGATGGGCAACTGGGTTGATTCCATGTTTTTGCTACTGTGAATACTGCTGCAATGAACATGCAGGTGCATGTGTCTTTTTGGTAGAATGGTTTATTTTCCTTTGAGTATATGCCTAGTAATGGGATTGCAGGTCAAATGGTAGTTCAACTCTTAGCTCTTTGAGGATTCTCCAAACTGCTCTAGACAGTGGCTAAATTAATTTACATTACTCTCAATGGTGGTAATATAAAGTGATCCATTTTCTTGGCAGCCTCGCCAATATGTCTTCTTTTTTACTTTTTAACAAAAGCCATTCTATTTGGACTGGTGTGAAATGGTATCTCATTGTGGTTTTGATTTGTATTTCTCTTCGATTAGTGATAATGAGCATCTTTTGGTATGTTTGTTGGCCACTTGTATGTCTTCTTTTAAGAAGTGTCTGTTCATGTCCTTTGTCCACCTTTTAATGAAATTATTTGGTTTTTGCTTGTTAATTTAAGTGCTTTATAGATTCTGGACATTAGACCTTTGTTACTGCATAGTTTGTGAATATTTTGCCCATTCTGTAGGTTTTCTGTTTACTCTCTTGATAGTTTCTCTTGTTGTGCAGAAACCCTTTAGTTTAATTAAGACCCACTTGTCAATTTGTATTTCTGTTGCAATTGTTTTTGAGGACTTAGCCACGAATTATTTGCAAAGGCCAATATTGAGAAAGGCATTTCCTAGATTTTATTCCACAATTTTTACAGTTTGAGGTCTTACATTTAAGTCTTTTGTCAGGCCTCTGAGCCCAAGCCAAGCCATCACATCCCCTGTGACTTGCATGTATATGTCCAGATGGCCTGAAGTAACTGAAGAATCACAAAAGAAGTGAAAATGCCCTGCCCCTGCTTTAACTGATGACATTCTGCCACAAAAGAAATGAAAATGGCTGGTCCCTGCCTTAAGTGATGACACTTCCTTGTGAAATTCCCTTTGCTGGCTCATCCTGGCTCAAAAAGCTCCCCGACTGAGCACCTTGTGACCCCCACTCCTGCCCACCAGAAAACAACCTCCCTTTGACTGTAATTTTCCTTTACCTACCCAAATCCTATAAAACGGCCCCACCTTTATCTCCCTTTGCTGACACTCTTTTCGGACTCAGCCCGCCTGCACCCAGGTGATTAAAAAGCTTTATTGCTCACACAAAGCCTGTGTGGTAGTCTCTTCACATGGACGCGCATGACATCTTTAATTAACCCTGAGTTAATTTTTGTATATGGTGATAGATAGGGTACCAGTTTCACTCTTCTACATATGGATAGCCAGTTATCCCAGCATCATATATTGAATAGGAAGTCTTCCCTATGTGATCATCTCAATAGACACAGAAAAAGCTTTCAATAAAGTCCAACATCCACTCATATTAAAAACCCTCAACAAACTAGGCATCAAAGGAAAACACCTCAAAATAGTAGCAGTCATCTATGATAAACCCACAGCCAACATCACACTGACCAGGCAAAAGCTGGAAGCATTTCTTTTGAGAACTGGAACCAGAAAGGATGCCCACTCTCACCACTCCTATTCAACATAGTACTGGAAGTCCTAGCCAGAGAAATTAGGCAAGAGATAGAAATAAAAGTCATCAAAATGGAGAAAGAAGTCAAACTGTATTATCCTATTTTCATGCAGCTGACATACCTGAGACTGGGCAATTTACAAAAGAAAGAGGTTTAATTGACTCACAGTTCCATGTGGCTGGGGAGGTCTCACAATCATGACAGAAGGTAAACAGCATGTCTCACATGGCAGCAGACAAGAGAAGAAAGCTTGTACAGAGAAACTCCCATTTTTAAAACCATCAGATCTCATGAGACTTATTCCCTATCACAAGAACAGCCTGGAAAGACCTGCCCCCATGATTGAATTACCTCCCACTGGGTCCCTCCCACAACACTTGGGAACTCAAGATGAGATTTGGGTGGGGACACAGCCAAACCATATCATTCTGCCCCTGAACCCTCTCAAAGCTCATGTTCTCACATTTCAAACCCAATCATGCCTTCCCAATAGTCCTCCTAAGTCTTAACTCATTACAGCATTAACTCAAAAGTTCACAGGCCATCTGAGACAAGGCAACTCCCTTCTGCCTATGAGCCTGTAAAATCAAAAGCAAGTTAATTACTTCCTAGATATAATGGGAGTACAGGCATTGGGTAAATAGAGCCATTCCAAATGGAAAAAATTGGCCAAAACAAAGAGATTACAGTTCCCATGCAACTCTGAAATCCAGTGAGGCAGTCAAATCTTAAGGTTCCATAATGATGTCTTTTGACTCCATGTCTCACATAAAGGTCATGCTGTTGCAAAAGGTGGGCTCCCACGGCCTTGGGCAGCTCTGTCCCTGTGGCTTTGCATATTAGCCCCCATCCTGGATGCCTTCATGAGCTGGTGTTGAATGTCTGAGACTTTTCCAGGTGCACAGTGCAAGCTGCAAGGGGATCTACCATTATGGGGTCTGGAAGATGGTGGCCCTCTTCTCACAGCCCCATGAGGCAGTGACCCCGTAGTAACTCTGTGTGGGGTAACATACCCACATTTCCCTTCTGCACTGCCCTAGCAGAGGTTCTCCATGAGGGCTCTGTTGCTGCAGCAAAATTCTGCCTGGGCATCCAGGCATTTCCACACATCCTCTAAAATCTAGGCAGAGGTTCACAAAACCCAGTTATTGACTTTTGTGCACTCACAGGCTCAACACCATGTGGAAGCTGCCAAGGCTTGAGGCTTGCACCGTCTAAAGCCATGGCCTGAGCTCTACATTGGCCCCTTTCAGCCATGGCTAGAGCAGGCAGGACACAGGGCACCAAGTCTCTAGGTTTCATACAGCAAGAGGACCCTGGGCCCAGTCCACAAAACCAGATTTTCCTCCTAGGTCTCAGGGTCTGTGATGGGAAGAGCTGCAGTGAAGACCTCTGACATATCTTGGAGACATTTTCCCCATTGTCTTGAGTATTAACATTCAGCTCCTTGTTATTTTTACAAATTTCTGCAGCTGGCTTGAATTTCTCCTTGGAAAACAGGATTGTTTTTTCTATTGCATTGTTGGGCTGCAAATTTTCCAAATTTTATGCTCTGCTTCCCTTATAAAACTGAATATCTTTAACACACCCAAGTTACCTCTTGAATGCTTAGAAATTTCTTCCACCAGATACCCTAAATCATCTCTTTCAAGTTCAAAGATCCACACATCTCTAGGGCAGAGATAGATTCCACCAGTCTCTTTGCTAAAACATAACAAGAGTCACCTTTGCTTCAGTCCCAACAAGTTCTTTATCTCCATCTGAGATTACCTCAGCCTGGATTTCATTGTTCATATCATTATCAGAATTTTTCTCAAAGCCATTCAACAAGTCTCTATGGAGTTCTAAATTTTCCCACATTTTCCTGTCTTCTGAGCCCTACAAGTTGGTTCAACCTCTGCCTGTTAACCAGTTCCAAAGTTGTTTCCACTTTTTGGGGTATTTTATCATCAACACCCCACTCCTGGTACCAATTTACTGTATTAGTCCATTTTCATGCTGCTGATAAAGACATACCCAAGACTGGACAATTTACAAAAGAAAGAGGTTTAACCAACTTACAGTTCCACATGGCTCAGGAAGTGAAAGGCACGTCTCACATGGTAGCAGACAAGAGAAGAGAGTTTGTGCAGGGTTTTTAAAACTCCCCTTGTTAAAACCCTCAATTTTGTGAGACTTATTCACTATCACAAGAACAGCACAGGAAAGACCTGCCCCCATGATTAAATCATCTCCACTGGGTCCCTCCCACAACATGTGGGAATTTGAGATGTGATCTGGGTGGGGACAGAGCCAAATCATATCACAAACTATCTCCCCTTGGTGATGATATGATTCTATACCTAGAGAACCCTAAAGACTCAACCAAAAGGTTCCTAGAACTGTTAGAAAACTTTAGTAAGGTTTCAGGATACAAAACCAATGTACAAAAATCAATACAATTTATACACACCAATAACGTTCAAGCTGAGACCCAAATCAAGAATGCAATCCCATTTACAATAGCCACAAAAAGAATAAAATACATAGTAATTTTTATCCTTGTTCTTCTAAGGTGTCTTTTTCTCTGGCTGCTTTCAGGATCTTCTTGGTTATCTTAGTTTACTGGAATTTTGTATGATATGCCTAGGTGTAATTTTTGTTATTTGTTCTTTGGTTTGTTTGTCTTTTTGATGGTCTCTAAACCTTTTGGATCAGTGATTTAATATCTGCCATTAATTTTTAAAAGTTTCTAGACTTTATTTTTTTGAGACACTGTCTGATTCTGTTTCCTAGGTTGGATGCAGTGGCATGATTGCAACTCACTATAGCCACAACATCCCTGGACTCAGGTCATCCTCCCACCTCAGCTTCCTGAGTGGTGGGACTACAGGCGTATACCACCATGACTGGCTAATTTTTGTTGGTGGTGATGGTAGGTTTTTTTTGTTTTTTGTTTTTTGTTTTTTGTTTTTTTGGCAAAGATGGAGTTTTCCCATGTTGCTCAGGCTGGTCAGGAACTCTTGGGCTCAAAGCAATCCTCCTGCCCCCACCTCCCAAAGTGCTGGGATTACAGGCATGAGTTATCATGCCTGGCCTTTCAGATATTTTTACCTGAAAATTTTTCACTGCTCCTTTCTTCTCTGCCTGGTATACTAATTATGCATACGATACACCTTTTGAAGTTTTCTCACAGTTCTAGAATATTTGTTTTTTAATTTTTTTTTATTTCTTTGCATTTCAGTTTGGGAAATATCTATAGACTTAATTTTAAGCTCACTGTTTCCTCTGCTGTGTCAAATCTTCTAATGAACTCAAAGGCATTTGTTGTTTCATATATATATTTATATATATAACATGTATAAATATATATTTATATATAATATGTAAATATATAAATATATATTTATATAAATAATATATATAAATATATATATATTCCTAGCATTCCTTTTAATCCTTTCTTGGAATTCCCATGTAATTGTATTACATTGTCTATTTGTTCTTTATTTCTTTTCTACCATTTCCATTATATCCATTAATATAGTAATCATTTTTTTAAAATGTTCTGTCTGTTACTTTCAACATCTGTGTCATATGAGCCTGATTCTGATGCTTTCTTGGTCTCTTCTGACTTTGTGTTTTCTTGCCTTTCAGATGCCTTGTGATTTTTTGTCAAAAGTCAGACATGTTGCATTGGTAGGAACTGAGGTAAACAGGACTCTGAAGTGAGGATTTATGTTAATCTAGCTAGTATTCAGGGTTTGTTTAATGTTTCCTGTAGCTATTTTTGGCAGAAGCTAGTGTTTTTGTTTTTGTCTCCTATCTTGACTTCGGACTTCCGTTAAGTATTCCTTCCTCAGATACACTCTTTGTCTCTCTCAGATCTTTCAAATATAATCCACGACTATGCTGGAGCCCATGTATGTTGGTACGGTCTTGGTAAAATGTGAAGAGAGGGGCATTCTATAATTTTCCAAGTAGGTCTATTTTGGGGGGCCTGTGTCCCTGGCCAGGGACCTCCACAAGCATTTCTTCTTATATAGCTTGCCATTCCTTAGATGAGACAGGAAAGGTAACGGGGGTTAAAATGAGATGAATGTCCTTCCTCCACATCTCTAAGATACATCTCTGGTAAAGTTTTTCAAGCTGGAGACTAGGCCTCTGTTGTGGAGATGTCTCTGGCTGTACAAGTTGGCCATCTCAAATTCCAAATCCAAAACACTCTAAAATCTAAAACTTTTTGAGTGCTGACATGATGCTCAAAGGAAATGCTCACTGGAGTTTTTCAGATTTCAGATTTTCAAATTTGGGATAAAAATCTGAAAATGAAAAACTTCTTGCCCAAAGTGTTTTAGATGAGGAACATTCACCCTGTATTTCACAAAAATACTCTCTCTCTTAGCCAGAGCCATAAGGGGATCTTTCTCACAAGTTCTCCAACAAATCCAAGAAAAGTTGCTGATTTTTATTTTGTTCAGCTTTTTCTTGTTGTAAAGATCGCAGTGACAATTTCCGATCTCTTTATATATTAGAGCTGAAACAGGAAGTCAAGGCGTGCTGCTTTAAGTCAATAAGTTTGGTGATTTGTTATACAGCAGTACATAACTAATACAATAACACAGGATTAGATAACTAATACAATAACATATCAAAAAATAAACAATAGACATCACAAACCATATTATTTCATTCAATCACTGTAAAATGCTACATAAGCTTTTAGATATAACAAAAGATCACATGGTGTGACTCTCTGAACTGTTGTTTATTTTCAATCACAAGTCAGAAATGTTATACATATTATCTTCTAGTGCTAGCTCTTCATCTGAAAAATCTTCAAGTTTAAATTCAACTTGTAAAGCTGTTACTGAGACAGAATCCCCCATATGCTGGTAATTTAAGGCTCAAGATAGAGATATGGTTTTATCATATACTTTCTAATCCAAAAGCTTTTTCATGCTTTTTATTCCCCTTTTACTATTAGATATGTTGCTCCCTTCTTGAAATACTCAGTTTTCTTGGCTTATATGCCACTTTTATCCTAATTCTTCTCCATACATTTTAAATTCTTTTTCAATTGCATATTTTCCAGCGTTCAGTGCTATAAATAGGCTACCTCTACTATTTTGTGAAACTTCAAAGTCAATATAAAATATTATCACCTTTAGAACCAAAAACAGACTCAAATCTCATTAACTTTTAGGTCAGAGGTCTCCAATCTTTTGGCTTCCCTGGGTCAAACTGTTAGAAGAACTATCTTGGCCCACACATAAAATATAGTAATACTCATGATAACTAATGAGCTTTAAAAATAAAATCACCAAAAAACCTCATAATGTTTTAAGAAAGTTTACGAATATCTGTTGGCCTTCTTTCAAAGCCATCCTGGGCTACATGTGACCCACAGGCCATGGGTTGGACAAGCTTGTCCTAGATACTCTGTCATTTTAGCTTACTTTTCCAAAGGTAAATACATTTTGAGCTTACTTCTCAAAAGATAGAAACTTTCTATATAATACATTATCTATTTAGTACATCATCAATAGAGTTGCACATTTTTCCAAGAGGTTTAATCAAGTACTCAATTACAAAATTAGCATTAATCTTAAAAACACTCCTAAGAAGTATATAAATCTAAATTCAAATAAGATTATTTCCAAGGTTTACATCCACTGAGAAGTCAAGGCAGGCAGTTTATTATTAGGAGCAAAACTTACTTATATATTAAACATAAGTCACTACAGAAATCCAGGAATTCTGGAAGCATTTAATTGGTAATGACTAATCCAACTCTAATTTCAACAAACAATTATTTTTCCATTATTAATCTGCCTAAAATTACCCAATCACATACTTTTATGAATCCTATATAGCAGACTTGAGGTTTATACATGATTTTTGAACTAGTTCTTCTGTCTTACTTTACCTAGCTACTCTCTTTATCTTGTTTATAGATAATCAATATTTCTTTTTGTTAGGTTCTAACTCCTGTGTTAATGATTTGCTTTCACTCAAAGTTTAACCACATTTGACAAAAATATTCTAGCCAGACATGTTTGAATGAACTGTAGTTTTATGTGGATGATTTCCTTTACTAGGCATTATTCCCCCATCCTTCAGAAATAGTACACTCAGTGAGACTTCTGGCTACCAATAAGTAGGAGAACTGCAAGTTCTTTACCCAAAAAAAGCACTATAAACCTGGGGAAAAAAGATTTTTAAAAAGTATGTAAGAATATCTGTCCTATGAAAGCTAAGCAAAGGAATATAATGATTTGAGAAGCATTTGTGCTTGGATTATTGAAATTCAGTTAAGAACAGTGAAAACCTGTGGCATTCTGTCTTGGGGATACTTTCATCCACCCCTCCCCAAGCTTGGTCAGAGTGATGCTTGGCTCTGCCCTACTACCTTTGTGGTACTGATTTGATGAAACATTATGCTGAATGTGGCTAAATATACGCACAGCTGTGTCAAGCCCCAAGCTAGTCACACATTCCTGGCCAACTATGAGGCTGTAAATATGCAGAGAGAGACTTGAAATAGCCATGTAGAAAGCAAAGCCCAGGGTAGATTTGAAAAACAGTTTGAACTGTTAATGTGTTCTACCAACTCACAGATCCATCATCAGATAATGGAAACCTCACTGGCAGAAAGGAAATGGCATTTGTAGGTAAAAATGGTAGAAATTCAAGGGAATAATTGAAGTGTACCAGAAATTGTACCTATGTAGGTTAAAAGACTCTATGAATATTTGTTTTCATTTCTTCCCACCAAGAAAAAACATAAGATTGTACAAAACAATAGTTATAATTAGAATGCCAGGTTGATAATAAATATAAATGTAACATATATGAAATAATAGCACAAAGGGGAAAGGAGCAAAGTTTCAAAATTTACTGAAATTAACTTAGCATTAATCTGAAGTAAATTATAAGATGCATATTGTATTCCACATAGCAATTACTAAAAAAACATAGTATAAAAAGAAAATCAACAAAGAATTGAAACGGTATACTAGAAAAGATTATTTAATACAAAAGAGAACTGTCAAGAAGGATCACAGTTACACAAAAGAAATAAGATATACTGAAAACAAACAGGGAATTGGCAAATAAAAGTCTAGAAATATCAGTAACATTACATTAATTAATTAACATATTATGCTAATATTAGTTAATTAATGTAAATAATATTAAAGGTATGTGATCTAAACATCCCAATGAAAAAGCAGAGACTGTCAAACTGGATTACAAAAGTGTATTGGTCAGCGTTCTCTAGAGGGACAGAACTAATGGAATAGATGTTTATATAAAGGGAAGTTTATTAAGTATTGACTCACACAACTACAAGGTCCCATGATAGGCCATCTGCAGGCTGAAGAGCAACGAGAGCCAGTCCAAGTTCCAAAACTGAAGAAATGAAGAACTTAGAGTCTGATGTTCAAGGGCAGGAAGCAACCAGCATGGGAGAAAGATGTAGGCTGGGAGGCTAGGCCAGTCTCTTTTTTCACATTTTTCTGCCTGCTTATATTCTAGCCAAGCTGGCAGCTGATTAGATTGTGCCCACCCAGATTAAAGGTGTGTCTGCCTCTCCCAGCCCACTGACTCAAATGTTAATCTCCTCTGGCAACACCCTTAACAGACATAGCCAGGATTGATACCTTGTAACGTTCAATCCAATCAAGTTGACACTCAGTATTAACCATCACAAAAAGCAACATCCAATTTTATACTGTTTACAAGAGAACTACTTCAGATTTAAGAAACAAATGAGTTGAAATAGAAAAATCAAAAGGAAGGGGGAAAATACTACGTAAATAGTAACAATAAGAAAGATGAAATGACTAGAGTACAAACAGAGAGCCAAATCATGAATGAACTTCCATTCACAATTGCT
>NW_012103832.1:2760675-2785115 GCF_000951045.1 Mandrillus leucophaeus
AAAAAAAAAGAAATGACTAGAGTAATGTAAGACAAAAATAGAATTTAAATCAAAAAAATATATTATTGGAGACAAAGCAGAGTATTTCATGACATAAGGGGCAATATATAAGGAAAAAATTACAACCATAAAAAGATACTCACTCACCTAGTAACAGAGACCTACACAGAGCAAACACTGATGAAACAATTCAAAAGCTTTGGTTTAAGATTTCAATACCCCACTGCCAATAATTAATAAAACAACTAAGAGAACATTCACAAATATGTAGAATACCAGAACACTATCAACTAACTCATCTTAACTGCAGAATGCTCACTGTTTTAAAGTACACATTGAATATTCCACAAGATTAGACATGTTAGGCCATAAAACAAGTCTCCGTTAATTTAAAAGGATTGATATTGTGCAAAGAATGTTCTCCAACCACAACAAAATAAAATTAGAAATTAACAACAAAAATAAATATATGAAATCAGTAAACACTTAAAAATTAACCATATGCTTCTACATGAGCTGGGAATCAAAGGAGAAATCATAAAGAAAATTAGAAAATATTTCAGACTGAATAATCCAAAATACAACATATAAATGTATTGACTTCAACAAAAGCAGTGCTTAGGGAAAATTTATAGCGTTTAATACTGACATAAGAAAAAGAAAATCTCAACTCAACAACTTATGTTTTCACCTAAAACACTTGAGAAAAGATAAAATTAAATTTAAAATAGGTGGAAGAAAGGAAACAAAGATTAAAGAAAAAAGGAATAGAGAACACATAAAAACAATAGAGAATAATAATGAAACCAAAACTTCTCTCTTTGAAACGACAAAAAAAAGATAAACTTTTAGCTAGACAATTAAAATAAAAAAGTGAGAAGCAACAATTACTAAAATTAGCAAGGAAAGAGGAGACCTTAGTACTGACTCCAAAAATAGTTTTAGAAAACTATTTTTAATACCTTTATTCCAAGAAATTAGAGAAGTTAGATAAAATGGATCAATTTCACGAAAGACAAAAGCCACCAAAACTAAGTTAAAAAGAACTGGAAATGTAAATAGATTATAAACAGTAAATAGATTGAATTAGAAATTATAAAACTTTCTATAGATACAAATGCCCAGATGGTTTTACTGATAAATTCTATTAAATATTTAAAACAGAACTAATATCAAATTTTCACAAATTCTTTCACAAAACATAGAAGGGCACATTTTGAAAATCATTTCAATAGGACAGTATTACTTTAATACCAAAGCCAGATACAGAAATTACAAGAAAACTATAATACTCCTCATTAACGTAGATGCAAAAATTTTAAACAAATTATTAGCAAATAAAATCCAACAACACAAAAATTGTACAAGATAATCAAGTGAGATTTATACCCTAAAAGCAAGTTAGTTTAACCACTTGAAAATCAGCTAACGTAATACAGTCTGTTAACAGAGTAAAGGGCAAAAATTGCATGGTGATATCAAAAGATGTAAAATGAAAACAAAGAAAAAACATTTGACAAAATTCAATGTCCATTCTGGATAATATTCTTAAAAGACAAGGAGTAGAAAATATATTCTAATATTCTAAAACTGATAAAAGCTTTTTTTTTTTTTTTTTTGGAAACAGAGTCTTGCTCTGTCGCCCAGGCTGGAGTGCAATGGTGCGATCTCAGCTCACTGCAACCTCCGTCTCCCAGGTTCAAGCAATTCTCCTGTCTCAGCCTCCCAAGTAGCTGGGACTACAGGCGCATGCCGCCACACCAGGCTAATTTTTTGTATTTTAGTAGAGACGGCGTTTCACCCTGTTGCCCAGGGTGGTCTCGAACTCCTGAGCTCAGGTAATCTGCCCACCTCAGCCTCCCCAAGAAAAGCCTTCTTTTAAAAGGAAAAAGGAAACACAATTAATATATTTTATTGTGAAAGACTGAATTATTTCCCCTATAAGATCAAATATAAAGCATGTTATTATTTAATAACAGAAAGTTAAAGCTAGTGCAATACAACAAAAATGTTGGGAAGAAATAAGTAGAATTGTCTTTACTCACAGATGGCATGATCATCTACACACAAAATTCGAAGGAATCCACAAAATGTTACTATAACAAATAAATGAGTTTAATAGATCTCAGGGTTCAAGAACACTATACAAAAGTTAATTGTGCTTTTACATTGTAGCAACAACGATAATAAAAAAACTAAAACTACAATCAAGAAAGCAATTGCATTCACAGTAACATCAAAAAATTTACTTAGGAATTATAATTTTAAATAAGGTTTAAACCTTATGTGAACACTGAAAATGATAAAACATTGCTGCAAAGACACATATGTTCATAAATTGAAGGACTCATGTAGTCAAAATGCCAGTTCTCCCAAAACTGGTCCACAAAAGAAAAATCAATGTAATTGCTATCAAAATACCATATTATTTTGCAGAAATTGACAAGCTGATCCTAAAATTTACGTAGAAACGCAAAGTACACAGAATAGTCCAAAACAATATTAAAAAATTTATAAAGTTACAGAACTTAAATTATCCAATTTCAAAATTTACAATAAAGCCAACATAATCAAGACAGTATGGTATTGGCACAAAAACAGACCTGTGGATCAATAGAACACAAATGAGGACATAAAAATGAGAGTCCAAAAATAAAGCCTCATACTTATAATCAATTGATTTTCAACCAAGATGCAAAGTCAATGGGATAAATGATAATCTTTTCAAGAAATGTTTCTGAGACAACCAGATGTGATATGTACAAGCAAAAAATACACTTAGATGCTAATATATCACACAAATGCACAAATTAACTGAAAATGGATAATTACCTAAAATTAAGAACTGAAACAAAGTATTTCTAGAAGAAAATATAAAAGAAAATAACTGTAAACTTTGAGAAAAAGTTCTTAGATAAAATATCAAAAGTACAATGCATAAGAGAAAATTTTAAAAATTGAATTTTATAAAAATTCAAAACTTCTACACTTCAAAATTCTCTACTAAGAAAATTAAAAGACAGGACAAAGACTGGAAGATAAAACTCATAAATCATATACTTGATCAAGTACTTGCATCAAAAAATTTATAAAAAATTATTACAACTCAACTATAAGAAAGCCTAATTTTTAAAATGGGAAAATGATTTGAATAGATATCTCACCAAAGGAGATATATGAATGGCTGATATGCATATGGAAAGATGCTCGTCATCATTAAATCATTAGAGAAATGAAAGTAAAAACCACACAGAAATACCACTACACATCCACAATAGTGCCTAAAATTAAAAACACAGACAATACCAAGAATTGGAGATGATATAGAGAAACTGAAACCCTGTTAACTGCTGGTAGAATTGTAAGATGTTAGGAATATAAAATGGTTCAGCTACTTTGGAAATCAGAATAGCAGCAAATTATACAGTTAAAAAAATACACTTCTATGACCTAGTAATTTCACTCTTACTAATCTACCCAAGAGAAAGAAAAATATGTGTCCATACAAAGACATGTACGTATTCATAGTGGCATTTTTGTAATAATCTCAAATTGTAACAATGCCCATCAACAGGTGAACAGATAAAATACTATTCAGCAATATAAAACAACAAAATACTGATACATGCTACAACACAGATGAATAGTAAACTATTTAAAGATGATGAGTTCAAGAGACTATGTATTATATAATTGCCTTTATCTGAAGTATCTTGAAAAGACAGGTCTATAGAGACAGAAAGCTGAAAACTGTGGTCCACTGTATATTTTTATGTAATAGCAATGATGAAGATTCTTTAAAACTTTATTTAATGTTATATGACAGAAATAGTAACTTTACCTATATAAAGTTGTTATTCATCATTTAACTTGCAACTATCATTAACATTGTAAATTGGTATCATGTTACAAAATAAGTCAATATGCTTAGATAACTTTCCCCAAAATATAAAATATGTATTTAAAAGACATTGTTTTTAGGTTTAAAATAGTATTTTTCACATTACTAATTTTTATTATAAAAAATTTTATTGAAAATACTTTTTATGAAGTCCCCTGTAATATTATTACTCCCAAAAAATTGTTTCTTTCCATTTTTCTATGGGTTTTAAATAAAACTTGGTAATAGATAACTAGAATTAAATCCGGCTGTGTTTATATCAATGTCATATTGTAAGCATTTTTCTATGCTTTTAAACATGCTTCAACCTTATTTTAATACTTGTAAAACAACAGCACTCTCTAATTTCATTAAGACATATGCCTAAATACGGGATTTATATTTCAAAGAGTATAAATATTTGCAGTTTTTCATACATATGGTCACCTTCCTATATAATATAAAAATAGAAACATTATAAAAATGTATATTCCTACCAGGAATGAATTATTTCTCCTTAATATTATGTATTTTAAAAAATCCTTGACAATAAGGAAAAGTTATTCTCTTTGTTCTTATTAGCATTTTTAAAATTATCATATGGTGGAATTTTCATAATCTATATAAAGTATTTCTTTGATGACAATTCTGAAAACTTTCCATAGCTGTCCTTCCAGTCACAATTAAATTGTCACTTTCTTCTTGAAAGTTATTGAAGCAAATTATTTCATTTCATACATTCCAAAAAAAGTCTGTTCCTTTGTTATTATAGTAGCTTCATTTTATCAAAAAATTTATGCAGAGAAATGCTATGAATTACAAGAAATGCATATAATTTATATATTTTTTTTAAAAATTACCTTCCCACTAAATCATTTCTCACAAAAAGATGTATTGAATTTTTATAGAGCCTGCTGATCCAATTAATAAATGTATTTAAGTCAAGGTTACATACCTAATGAAAGTACAAAAGTGAATGGTTAACACATGCCTTAACATATGCGGAAATAAAAACCAATAGCTATTTCAAAAGGCCACAGATGCATGAACAAGGAAAACTACTTCACAAATAGGATGATACAGGTTTTACATGTTTCTTAAATTAATTAACCTTTTACCTTCTTACCAGTTGAGTCAAACTCATAGTGGAATACAAGAATTAATGTATTTTTCAAAGTATACTATTTTCCAGCAGGAATTTTCCATTACAAAACTCTATTTTTAAAATAAGGTTTAGTAACGTACCATGATGAAGTTTTGTTGGAGGCCGAAAGATTGAGGGTCGTGATCAACTCAGTATACCACTGGAGGCTATATGAGTAAGCAGGAAACTGTTCCTCATAAATGCAGAACGTTGGCAAACTGACAAACTGTGTCTGCCACCCAGACGGACTGCTGAGGGCAGTCACGACCCAGGCACAAGTGTTTCTTATGATTAGGCATGATTGAAGCCTGCTGGTAATAATGAGAACCTGTTTTCAATCAAGAAGCTGACCAATCATTACCTCCTCCCCCTGCTCATTCTACCCAATAAATAAGAAGGGCTGTGGAAGCTTGAGGGGCTGCATTTGCTCACTAGAAGCAGGGAGCTCTCTTCTTCCCCTGGCCCCTTCCTTTAAAATAGTTTCTTTTGTTTTTTGTTATCATTTCCATGTTCGTCCTGCTTCGTTCAGTCTTGTAATGATGGTCTCAGGCAGTAATAGTAGTAATTCCTGTAATGACAGTCTCAAGTAGTAGCAGTGGCAGTCAGCCACAATATTTTTTTTCAATTTTTTCATGCAAACTTATTAAATGTCACAAACTATCTAAAGCATTAAATGAAAAGTAAGACACGGTTCCAGCTACTGGGAAATGTAGAGACTAAAAGTTTGACATTCATATTATCAAAATTCTGTTGACTTCAAGTAGATGTTGTCTTAAAAAGTTCTTTTCTTCTTACTGTTTTAGTCTATTTTCTGTTATCTCTGAATACCATTGACTGAGTAATTTATAAAGAAGAGAAGTTTATTTAGCTGACAGCTCTGTAGTTTGAGAAATCTAAGGTCAACAGGCTGTCATTTAGTGAGGGCCTTCTTATTGCATCATAACATGGCAGAGAAGATCACATGGCAAGAGAGCAAGAATATACAAAAGAGGCATGGATAGTGAGCTGAGCTCGCTTTCAAACAACCCACTATTGTCTAAACTCACTCACTCCCATTAGAACTAACTCATTCTCACAATAATGGTATTGAACGATTCAAAAGGGCTCTGCCCTCATACCCCAATCACCTCTAAAAGGTCCCATATTACATTGGCAATTAACTTTCCAATAGATAAAATTTTGGGGGAGATATCCAAACCATACTATTACATATTTGGCCCCCAAAATTTATGTCCTTCTCACAGTGAAAAATATACTTACTCCATCTCAATATCCTCAAAAGTCTTAACTTGCTCCACTGCCAACTCAAAAGTCCAGTCTCATCTGAGACTGAAGGGACAATTCATCCTGAGGTAAATTTATTCCAGCTGTGAGCCTGTGCAGTTAAAACAAGCTATCTATAACCAAAATGACAAGACAGGCCCAGGACAGACACTCCCGTTTAAGAAGCAGGGGATAGGCAAAAAGAAAAAAGTAACTGCCCCAGGTAAGTCCAAAACCCAATGAGAAAAACAACATTAGGTCTTAAAGTTCTGAAATAATTTTCCTTGATTCCATATCCTGCTTTCTGCATACTTTAAAGTAGGGCTTGGGCCCCCATGACTCAGGTATTCCTATTTCTATGGCTCCAGTGGCTTTGCTGGGCTCCTCTCACGCTTCAGCTCTCCTATGCTGGCATTGCATACTAGAAACTTTACAGTTATGGTGCCTCAGTGATGGTTCTACTCCCACAGCTCCACTAGGCATTCTTCTAGTAGAGGTTCTCTGTGGTGGCTTCATCCCTGCAACAAGTCTTGCCTCAGATTCCAAGCTGTTCACTACATCTCTTGAAGTTTAACTGGCGGAAGCAACGGCACCACAGTTCTTGCATTCTGTGAGCCTACAGAATTAGCACCATATGTACGCTTTTAAGGTTTATGACTTGTACCTTCTGGAGTGTCAGGTTGAGCTGCACCTGGGCCCATGTGAGCCATGAATGGGATGGCTGAGGAGCACTGCATCGGAATTCAGGGAGCAGAGTCCAAAGGGGGTCCTGGGCAGTGAGCCTGTGGAGATCACCCAGGGCCTGTCACCTGAAACAATTCTGCCCTCTTAGATCTCTGAGACTGCCATGGGATGGGCAGCCTCAAAAATGTCTGAAATGCTTTTGGGATCTTTTTCTCCCATTGTCCTGATGAATTTATACCAATTCATCCCTTCGATTTATACCAATATTCCCTGCAAAGGGTCACATGGCCACACTGTTACATGTTTTTTTGTTCTTTATATGGTTGGGCTGCAAATTTTAAAAATCTCTTTGAATCGCTTTCATCATAAATTCTGTTTTAATATAATTTCTTTCCTCTAGCATCTTACTATGAGCAGTTAAAAGCAGCCAGGCAGAACCTGAATGCTTTATTGTTTAGATCAGGTATCCTAGTTTATCATCCAAGAAGCCCTTGAGCCCAAAAACAGTTCAGTGAAGTTCTTTGTTACTTTCTAACAAGGATGGCTTTTACTTCAGTTTTCAGTATAATATTCCTGACTTCTGTCTGAGACCTCATCAGAAGGGCCTTTACTGTTCATATTTCTATCAACACTCTGATTACAAGCACTTAAGTAATCTCTAAAAATGTCTAGACTTTCCCTAGCCTTTTCTTCTAAGTTTTTCACCAGAATTGGCCATAATGCTCCATTCAGGGCAAGACAGGCTTTTGTAGCCTAGGCCTCCAAATTCTTCAAACCTCTGCCCATTACGCAGTTCCAAGACCCCTTCCACATTTTCAGATGTCATAGCAATGGCTTCCCTTCACAGGACCAAGTATTTCTCTTAGTCTGTGTTATGCTTGATGTAGTTTGGATATCTGTCCCTACCAAAATCTTACGTTGAATTGTAATCTCCAATGTTGGAGGTGGGACCAGATGGGAGGTATTTGAATCATGGGGGCAAATCCTTTATATATTGCTTGGGCCATCCCTTTGGTAATAAATGAGCTCTCACTCAGTTCACATGAGGTCTGGTCATTTAAAAGTGTGTCGCACCTTCTAACTCTCTCTTGCTCCTTCCTGGTCTTTCCATGTGATATCCTTGCTTCCCCTTTGCCTTCTACCATGAATGGAGCTTCCTGAGGCCTCCCCAGGAACAGATGCTGCTATTATTCCTGAAAAGCCTCAGAACTGTGAGCCAATAAAACCTCTTTTCTTATAAATTACCCAGTCTCAGGTATTTCTTTATAGTAGTGCAAGAATGGCCTAATATAGAAAATTGATACTGACGAGTGAGGCATTGCTATAAAGATACCTAACAATGTGGAAGCCACTTTGGAACTGGGTAATGGGGAGAGGCTGGAAGAGTTTGGAGGGCATAGAAGAAGATAGAAAGATGAGAGAAAGTTTGGAATTTCCTAGAGACTGCTTAAATTGTTGTGATCAAAATGCTACTAGTGATATGAACAGTGAAGTCCAGGCTGCCAAGGTCTCAAATGGAAATGAGGAACTTACTGGGAAATGAAGCAAATGTCATGCATGTTATACCTTAGCAAAGAGCTTGGCTGCATTCTGTTTATGCCTTAGGGATCTGTGGAAGTTTGAACGTCATAGAGATGATTTATGGTATCTAGTGGAAAAAATTTCTAAGCAGGAAAGTGTTCAAGATGTGGCCTGTTTCTAATAGCCCGTGCTCAGAAGTAGAAGCAAAGAAATTACTTAAAGTTGGAACTTATGCTTAAGCAGAGTATACAAGTTTGAAAAGTTTGCAGGCTGGCCATGTGACATGAAAATAAAAAGCTACTTCTGGAGATGAATTCAAGCAGGCTGTGGAGCAGCCACTTGTTAGAGATATTTGCATAACTAAAAGGGAGCCAAGTGCTGACAGTCAAGACGATATGAGAAAGACCTGAAGTATATTTCAAAGACCTTTGTGGCAGACCCTCCCATTATAAGCCTGGAGGCCAAGGAGGGAAGAATCATTTCATGAGCCAGACCGAGGCCCTGCTGCTAGGTGCAGTCTTTGGATACCGGTTACCACATCCTGGCTGCTCCAGCTCTAGCTGGGGCTCAAAGGGGTCCAGATACAGCTCAGGCTGTCACTTTGGAGAACGCAAGCCATAATCTTTCCATGTGGCTTTAAGTCTGTAGGTGCACAGAATGCAAGAGTGAAGGATGCTTTGCAGCCTCGGCCTATATTTCAGAGAATGTATGGAAAAGCCTGTGTGCCTAGGCGGATGCCTGATACAGAGGTAGAGCCCCACAGAGGACCTCTATCAGGGAAGTTTAGTGAGGAAATGTGGGATTGGAGCCCCCACACAGAGTCCCCAGTGGGGCACTGCCTAGTGGAGTTCTGAGAAAGGAGCCACCACCCCCCCAGACCCAAGAATTATAGATTTACTAGTGGTGTGCACCCCGCACTTGGAAAAGTTACAGGCACTCAAGAACCTGTGGGAGCAGTCTCAGGGGCCAAACCCTGCAATGCCACAGACGGGGAGATGTACAAGGCCTTGGGAGCCCACCCCTTACACCAGTGTGTCCTGAGTGTAGGACATGGAGTCATAAAATAATATTTTTGAGGTTTAAGATTTAATGCCTGCCCTCCTGGGTTTCAAACTTGCATGGAGCTTGTGTTACCCAATGCCTACACCACAACTTTATCTTAGAAGTAACTAACTTGTTTTTTCATTTTACAGTCTCATAGGTGGAAGGAATTTGCCTTGTCTCAGATGAGACTTTGAACCCTGGAATTTTGAGTGAATGCTGGAATGAGTTAAGACTTTGGGGGATTATTGGGAAGCGTGATTGTATTTTGCAATGTGAGAAGGATATGAGATTTGGGAGAGGCAAGGGGCAACATGATTCAGTTTCAGTATTTGTGCCCATCAACATCTCATGTTGAATTAAAGTCACCAGTGTTGGAGGTGGGGCCTAGTGGGAGGTGTTTTGATTGTGGGGGCAAATCCCTCATGAATGGCTTGGGCCATCTCCTTGGTGATAAGTGAGCTCTACCTCTGTGTTCACATGAGATCTGGTCATTTAAAAGTGTGTAACACCTCCCCTTCTCTCTTTTTTCTTCTTTCTCCATATGATGTACTTGTTACCCCTTTGCCTTCTGCCATGATTGGAAGCTTCCTAAGGCCTCCCTGCAAACAGATGCCACTATGCTTCCTTTACAGCCTTCAGAACCATGAGCCAATAAAACCTCTCCTCTCATAATTTACCTAATCTCAGGTATTTCTTATAGTAGTACAAGAACAGTCTATTTCACTGCTGCTATAACAGAATATCACATACTGGGTAATTTTTAAATAAAAGAAATTTATTTCTTACAGTTCTAGAGTCAGAGATGTTCAAGGTTCACCAGATACGGTGAGGATCTTTTTACTAGATCAAAACATGGTAAGAGGGCAACAATATGTAAAAGGGACTGCAATAGCAAGCCAAACTAACTTTTATAACAACCTGTTCCTGTGTGAACTAATTAATTCCCATGAGAACTAACTCACTCCCAAGAGGACTAAATCACTCCTGCAAGAACTAACTTTCAGGATAACAGCATTAATCCATTTTTGAGGACTCTGTTCTCATGATACTTACCACAAGGGCCCACTTCTTAACACTGTTACTTTGACAATTAAGTTTCCAACACATAAACTTCAGGAGGACATATTCATACCATAGCAAGTGCCAACCCTTGCCATTCTAGTCAACATAGACTCTAGAAGTCTCCGTTGGAGAAAATTAAGCAAGTAAAGGAAATAGAAGGCATCCAAATTGGAAAGAAAGAAGTAAAGTTGTCTCTGATTACAAAACATTTTCTTATATCTAGGAAATTTTGTAGACTTTACCAAAAAACTTTGAGAACTAATAAATAATTTAGTTAAGTGATGGGATACTAAATTAAAATACAACAATCAGTTGAATTTCTATGTGATAATAGCGAAATATCCAAAAAATTAGATTAAGAAAGCAATCTCATTCAGAATAGAATCCAAAAATGTAAAATGCTTAGGAATAAATTTAACCAAGGAGGTGAAGGATCTGTTCACAAAAGCTATAAAAAATTGTTGAAGGAAATTTTTAAAAACACAAAGAAATTTAATGATATTCCATATTTATAGGCCAAAAGTAGCAATGTTGAAATGTCCATACTACCTAATGCAATATACAAATTTAATACAATCTCTATTAAAATTTCAATCGCATATTTCATAGATATAGAAAAAAGTCCTAAAATGTGTATCTTGAGCAAAAAAATAAAAAAAAAATTAAAAAACCAAAGCTGGAAGCATCACACTTGCTAATTTTAAATTATATTACAAAGCTATAGTAATTTAAACAGTATGGTATTGGCATAAAAACAGACACATAGACCAATTGAATAGAATATAAGGACCAGAAAATATACCTATTCAGATACAGTCAACTAATCTTCAACAAAGGTGTCAATACTATAACAAGAATATGAAATGAAAGAATAGCCTTTTCAATAAACTGGGGAAACTGGAAATCTACAGGTAAAAAGTAAAATAGAATTAGATCCTTATCTTCACATCATACACAAAATGAACTCAAAATGGACTAATGACTTAAAAATAAAACTTAAAACTGTAAAGCTCCTAGAAGAAAACATAGGCAAGGAGCTCCATGACTTTGGTCTTTGCAGTGTTTTCGGGTTTTCTTTTCCTTTTTTTTTTTTTTTTTTTTGATATGATACCAAAATTCTAGGCAATAAGAGCAAAAACAAACAAGTGAGACTACATTAAACTAAGCAGTTTCTGCACATAAAATAAAACGCTCAACAAAGTGACAAGACAACCTATGGAATGAGAGAAAATGTTTGCAAACCACACATCCTGAGAAGCAGTTAACATCCCAAAAAATAAGTAACTCACATAACTTAATTGTAAAAGGATGACTTGATTTTAAAATGGGTGATATCCTGAATAAACATTTTTCAAATAAGACATACAAATGACCAACAAGTATACAAAAAGAAGCTCAACAGCACTAATAATCAAGGAAAAAAAAATGTAAACAGTGAAATATCACCTCACACCTCTTAAGATCACTGTTACTAAAAAGTCAAAAGATAACATGTGTTGGTGAAGACATGAAGAAAAAAGCACCCATATTCATTGTTGATAGGAATGTAAATTTATGCTATAGTCATTATGAAAAATATGGAATTTTCTCAAAAAATTAAAAATCGAGTTATATGAAATCATCAATCCCACTTATGGGTATATATCCAGAGAATAAAATAATTATCTTGAAAAGATATCTGCATTCCCATGTTCATTGTAGCATTATTCATCATACCCATAATGTGGAAATAATCTATATCCATTGACGAATGGATCATTTTTTAAAATGTGATATACATACACACATACATTGAAATACTACTTAGTTTTCAAAAGAAGGAAATCCCGCTATTTGCAACAACATGTCTGCCCCAGAAGACATTATGCTAAGTAAAATAAGCCAGACACAGAAAGACAAATACTGTATGATCTTGTTTATATGTGAAATCTACAGAAATCAAACACACAGAAACAGAGAGTAGAAGAATACTTACTAGGGTTAGGGCACGGGGAAAAATGGAGAGATGTTGGTTAAAATGTACAAACTTTCAGTTATAAAATGAGTAAGTTCTGGAGGAATAATGGTCAGTACAGTGTCTATAGTTATTAACAATGTTTTATATAATTGAAATTTGCTAATGGAATAGATCTTCAATGGGGTCACCATAAAAAAATGGTAATTATGTGAGATGACAATTATGTTAATTAGCTCAATAGTGCTAATTCGTTCACAATATATACATATATCAAATCATCATAGTGCATATCTTAAGTGCATACTTTAAATTGACAAAAAAAGTTTGTCAATTATCACTCAAAAATAAAAGAATATTGAGTAGGAAAAATGCTATTCTCATTTTTAATTTATTTTTTATTTTATTATTTGTATTATTATTATTTTTTGAGACATGGTCTCATTCAGTCACTCAGGCTGGAGTTTAGTGGCACAATCATGACTCACTTCAGCCTTGACCTTCTCAGGCTTAGGTGATCCTCCCACCTCAGCCTACCAAGAAGCTGAGACTACAGGCACATGCTACCATGCCTGGCTAATTTTTGTATTTTTTTGCAGAGATGGGGTTTCACCATGTTGCCCAGGCTGGTCTCAAACTTCTGGGCTCAAGCAATCACCTTGCCTTGGCCTCCTAAAGTGCTGGGATTACGGCCATGAGCCACCACACCCAACTATTCAAAGTTTTTTTGTTTTTCTTTTTTAAAGAAAATGTTACTTTAATTGAATTGCACATTTAGATAAACAGTAAAATATATAATTCTAAAATATGAATGAATAAATTGAATATAAAAATGGTTACTTTATGAGTTCAGACAAAAGCAGTTAAAGTTTAAAAGGAATTAGTAGAGAAACCTGGAATTTTAAATTTTTAAATTTAAATAATTTAGATTATTGTTTCTACATTTTCCTTTAAATGACATAACCATTGAATTTTGCTTTTGATATCCAATATACGACTTGACTACAATGGAAAAGAGCATTCCTGTAGAATAGTCTGAGTTCAACCAGCTGGGTGAAATGGAAAAGGCCCTCAAATTCTCTGTCTTAGCCTGTTTGGGCTGCTGTAACAAAATTCAATAAATTGGGTATCTTACGAACAACAGAAATTTATTGTCACTGTTCTGAAGGCTGGGAATTCCAAGATCAAGGCAGACTCAATGTCTGCTGAGGCCCTGCTTTCTACCTTCTAAAGGGCACCCTCTGGCTGAAGCCTCAGATGGTGAAGGAGCAAGGCAACTCTCTGGGGTCTCTTTTATAAGAGCATTAATTCTATTTATAAGAGCTGCTTCCTCACTACCTAATCACCTCCCAAAGGCCGTACCTCCTAATACCATCACACTGGTGATTAGGTTTCAATATATGAATTTCAAAGGGACACAAACAATCATACAATAGCACTATGCTTTAGTGTCCTTCTCCTTAACATTAAATGATAAACGGTAATCAGTACTATGACCTACTTCATTGATTTGTGGTAAAGATGAAATATGTTACTTCATGTAAGACATTCGGATTAGTGCCTGAGCACTCGGTGAGTACACAATGAAAATAGTTATATATACATACATACATACATACATATACACACATATGATATAGTACAAAGAACAGAAAATATTCTATTTGGATTAGGAAGTATATTCATTAACATATATGTAATTATTATAGTGCCTGGCATAATTATAAGTACTCAATAAATACTCAGTAAATATAAGTACTCAATAGATATTCACTAATCATCAGGAAATGTAAATCAAAATCACAATGAGATATCACCTCACTCCAGTTAAATGCCCATTATGAGAATGGCAAATAACAAGTGTTGATGAGGATGTAGAGATTAAGGATTTCTTATGAGATCGGAAAGTTTCATTGACCCTTTCACAGGTGGGAATTTGAGTGTACCAGCTCTGGGTCCAGCTGCCCGCTTTGGGGCTGGCAGGCACAAATTTCACTCACTCAAGCCTGCTGGGCTCAACCCTTTACACAGGCAAGTGGGTGCCAGGACTGTGGAAAGTGCTTTTGGGCTCGTGCCCCATGGCTGCATCTAGGAGTGCATTACAATTAATGTTCTTTTAGCAGTTGACACCCACAGATGGCTAAGTGTTAACCAGCTCAGTGGAGAGTCAGGGTGACAACGTTTTACATTCTGTCCTCTTAGTACCCAGGTTCTTGTCCAGCATCCAGGAAGAATCAGGTCACACGGACTTGAAGGATGGTGAATTTGGAGATTTTATTAAGCAGTGGAAGTGGCTCTCAGTAGAAGTGGAGCTGAAAAGAGGATGGTGTGGGGAAAAGATGATCTTTCCATGAAGTCCAGCCATCTCCAGTTTGGTTCCTCTCTAAAGTCATGCAGTCCGAAGTTAAGCCACATCTATCCATAGTCTGATGCACAGTTACTTCTCTTGACATTGAGTCACTTGTCTCTTTGCCAGCTGAGGTCCGTGGGCACAGGATAGGGTGGCAGGGCAGGCCGAAAAAGGCAACATTTGGGTGGAAAACAGAGAAAACTGTTCTTACTTAGGGCTGTGGTTTCCAGGCTTGAGAGTGGGGCCTTTGCTGGGGTACCACCCTCTTCTACCCAGTATTTCCCTGCCTCCTGTCTGTATCACTTACATACTGTTGGTAGGGATATAAATTAGTATGGCCATTATGTAAAACAGCATGGAGATTCCTCAAAAAAATTACACATAGAACTACCATATGATCCAGGAGTAATACCATTACTGGGTATATAACCAAAGGAAATGAAATCAGTATTTTAAGAGATATCAGCATTCCCATGTTTATTCCAGCACTGTTCAAAATAGCCAAGATATGAAAACAATCTAAGTGTCATTAATTGATGAATGGATAAAGAAAATCTAGTATCTATACACAATGGAATACTATTCAACCATAAAAAATGAAGTTCCATCATTAAAGACATCATAGATGAACCTAAAGGACATGTTATGTTAAGTGAGACAGACACAGAAAGACAAATACTGCATAATCTCACTCATATGTGGAATATAAAAAAGGTTGATCACATAGAAGTAGAATAGTGGTTACCAGAGGCTAGGGAGGGGTAGGGAGTGGGGAGATGGGCAGAGGTTGGTCAAAAGGTACAAAGTAACAGTTAGATAGGTAGAATAAGTTCTGGTGTCCTATTGTACAGTAGGGTGACTATAGTTAACAATTATGTATTGTATATTTCAAAATAGTTGAAAGAGAATTTTGAATCTTATCACCAAAAGGAAATGATAAGTGTTTGAGGTGACAGATTTACTACTCTAATTTTATCATTATATAATGTATAAATGTTTTGAAACATCACAATGTACCCCATAAATATGTATAAATATTATGTCAATTAAATTTTTTAACTTAAAAAATATTATTTGTATGTGTTTCTCAGAATCTTACCCAATTCTGCTTTTAAATTTTAGTTTTAAAACTTTATTTAACAACACTAAACTTACTTCTCTGTTGGATCATCCTTTTAAAGCTCGTAAAAATGATGCCCACATGGTTTTTTAAGTATTTGACTTTTCACTAGACATTATCTCCATAAAAAGACCCAAAATATACTTGTATCAGAATAATTGTACTTGCACAAGATAAATATTATCATATTATCTTGTGGCATTGTGGCATCTCCTTTATAGGGCATTTCTTTAATAATATGGTTATAAGTAAAATTCAAAATCTTCAAATCACAAAAATGCTATAAATATTTCATGACAGATTCAGGCTGTTAAATCATACTTATGGAGAATTCAGCAATTCACAGACCAGACAGAGGTAATGACACTTGGCATCAAAGTGTCAAAAGATTCACCTGGTAAGAAAAAAAAAAACCCATTTTATTTAAGCAGGGGGTCAATGTTCAGCAAGCATTTCTTCCTTGGAAGGGTAATGATTTCAATGCAATTACCCCTCAGCTATCAGAATCCAAAGGTCAGATTTGACCATTTTCTATTTTTAAATGCACTTACTGGGCCTACCAGCTAAACTGAAATTTGCAGTAACTACACAAGTAATGTTGAGTGTTAGTTGGAAAGAAGTGAATTATATGAAGCAAATCTAGAGGTTAACCTGTGAAATAGCCAATAATAAATATAATGCAGTTGGTGAGTCTGAAATATTAACGTTTAGAAAATAGTTATCTCTAGTTATTGAGAAGACAAACAGTTTTCATTCTATCAGATCTACCAGAGAACCAGAAAAAAAAAATACCTTCTTCAAAGTACTCTAAACTTTAAAACAATTCAGGCCAGGCACGGTGGCTCACACCTGTAATCCCAGCACTTTGGGAGATCGAGGAGGGCGGATCACAAGGTCAGGAGATCGAGACCATCCCGGCTAACATGGTGAAACCCCGTCTCTACTAAAAATACAAAAAATCAGCCTGGCGTGGTGGCAGGTGCCTGTAGTCCCAGCTACTCGGGAGGCTGAGGCAGGAGAATGGCATGAGCCCGGGCGGCGGAGCTTGCAGTGAGTGGAGATCACGCTAATGCACTCCAGCCTCGGCAACTGAGCGAAACTCAATCTCAAAAAGAAAAAAAAGAAATTTCAAATAATTTTTTGTTTTTTCATTTTATTGTCTCTTTCTATAATCTTAAACAGATTGCTTAATCATTCTCAGTTAATTTCTCAGTGCACCCTGTAAATACATTTATTTACTCTGTAAATAAATTAAATCTTTTACAAAGTTCCTATAGTATTAATTCTATAAGATACTTTGGCTACTAGCTTACCTCCATTTTTTGCAACCAATGATTTCATGGGTGTCTCTACTTCAAGTTACGATATAATTAGGCTTCCCACTGAAACACAAACATCTAACCACAATATAATTAGGCTTCCCACTGAAACACAAACATCTAACCCAAACTTTTACTTTCCTACAGCTAAAGTTGTCGAAGCTTTTAAATGTATATTTTTGGCTGGATTTATTTAAGATTAAATAATAAGTTACATTAAAATAAATTAATTAAAAACTTCATTTCACTTTATTGAGGTATAATTTGTGTTAGATAAAATGCAATCATTATAGGTGTATAGGTTGATGGATTTGGAGAATCGTATACAGTCATCACCAGCAAGATATAGAACTATTTCACCAGCCAGATACGGAAGTGTTCGATTACGCTAAAACATTTCCTCTTCCCCATTTAGTCAAAGAAAAACTCTGGCCAAACGATAGGGGTTTATTAAAGGGTAAAATGGAAGTTCTGCTCTAATGTTTGGCTATTCTGCTATGGCACTTTACGTTTATGCTTCTTATGGTGCTTAGGTCAGTGGCACTGCTAATGTTGTGTCTCCCTCTCCTCTGAATATCTACTGATATTGCTATTGCTTGGTTTCTTTACTGCTGGTTTATGTGCGATCAGGCCTGCAGTTTCTTTGGACTGACTGTCCAATGGGTGAAGTGAAGAGGAGGAGAGCTAAGTTGCAACGTTTAACTTCACCATTAACCGATTCCACTACACTGCTGAATATTTCTATACATCTGTTCCATGGTTCACTTCTCATCACCAACCAGCCAGTCTTCTTTGCACTTCTATATCTTGCTAATGAAATAGTTCTATATCTTGCTGGTGATAATGGTTACATGACTGTACACAATTCTCCAAATCTATCAACGTATACACTTATAATGAGTGCTAATTCCAGAGGGAAAATAGACTTACTGATTTAACTAAATATTTCCTACACTATTTGAAAGAACAGCAATTTTAGATAGCTTAGGTAATATTCTTAAATATTTTCTACAATGTTTTTCTGATAATGATTATAAGAACCACTTTTTTCCCTCATATCTTAGGCTTTCTATTAATGTCACATATCAGGAACATGCCAAAGCAGACTACCTCAAACATTACTGTCCAGCGTATGGTCTTCCTTCAGGTAAACTGTCTATTCCCAGTCTGTCCACTGCCCAATTATACTGTAGGACTGCATCTCTCAGAAGAGACAGTGTCACGAGCAACAGTTACTAAATATGTGGACATATTTAACATAATAAATATCCATATGTGCACACACATACACACACAAACACCATCACCACAGAATGGAGACTGATAGAATTTTGCCTGCTTGTTTTAATGCGCAGAGAAATGTTCTAAGTGAGCGTAGAACCCTAACCTACTGTCCACAACTCAGTTATCTAAGCTAGACATTTTTAACCTTGATATATCTACTCCAAATGGTGAAAATAATGCCTCAAAGAACTAAACCATGTTATATATTCAGTAGCAACATAGAGTTACCCATCAAAACCTAACTTTGTGCAACTCTGGTTAGAGGATCTGTGGTATGGTTAGAACTCACTATCAATTTTTAATTCCAAGATCTGTAGATTCTCATCTGGAAATCTTTCAGAGAACCATTCTCAGAAATACAGCTTGAGTAAAGATAGAGTGGGCCCCTGTGATCTGTTTGTGAAAGTTTTCTAAGTGACTCAAACGTGTAGCCATTTTTGCACTGGCTTAGAAATCGTGGCAGTTAGTAAGATTCGTTTTATTCACTTTTCACCAGATTTGTACTTCCCAGATGGAGCTTACTAAGTCTGGGCATTGTAAATAACAATCACCATAAGTTTAAATATCGTAATGAATAAACTGCATTGGTCTATTTACTAAAAATTATTAACTTTCATTTGCTTGATGGCTTTTTACATTGTTCTAGGTACTTTATTAAGAGCTTTACTTATATTAGCTGATTTAATTTTTACACAACACTATAAAAATAAATATTCATTATCTTTAGCTACAGACTGAGAACTGAGGAATAAGAGGTGAAATAATTTCCCTAAGGTCACATAGCTAGGGCAAGGCAGGGCCAGGCAGTTTGACTCCAGGGCTCATATTCATGAGAAGTTGCTGCCTCTATTTGTATACATACTCATTACCAATGTTACATATCTAACAATTAACTTAGGCACAGAGGCAATTAATTGCACTATGTACAATTCAGAAGCAGCCTTGTTTAATCACAAAGCAAATCCCTCCTCACTGAAAGATTAATAAACACATCTAGTCAGTGTGGTTAGAAGTGAAGTTTCTGTCCAAGGTTCTGGACCTTTCAATCTCTTTTTCTTCTGTGACTTGTATTGTCTGCTTATTGGGCCACATGGTAACTTTTGATATCAAAAGGAGCTTTCAGATCTCCTGCTTACCACCAGATTATTAGATGGATAATATTTATAATCCTTAGAGAAAAGTTTCTACCACTATAGCAATTACTGTTTTATTGCCTGCAAGGTTATTTTTGATTAGGCTCTGTAGGTAAACAGTTAAAAAAAAAAATCTTCCTTTTGTGGTCAGTCCTACTAACCATAAGTACTTCCCAGGCCAGTGCTATGCAAAAATGCCCAGAAATATGAGTCTCTTAAAAAAACTTTTAAAATTGAGCAGGAAAATTGCTCAATTTTCCTGAAAAACTGATAAAAATAAAATATCAACTTTGTTATTAAGCAACTTTAATAGTAAAAATGATCTCGAAGGCCTGGCGTGGTGGCTCACGCCTGTAATCCCAATACTTTGGGAGGCCAAGGCAGGCGGAGCACGAGGTGAGGAGTTCTGGACCAGCCTAGCCAACATGGTGGAACCCTGTCTCTACTAAAAATACAAAAATTAGCCAAGCATGGTGGTGGGCACCTATAATCCCAGCTACTTGGGAGGTTGAGGCAGGAGAATTGCTTGAAACCAGAAGGCAGAGTTTGCAGTGAGCCGAGATCACGCCACTGCACTCCAGCCTGGGCAACAAGAGCAAAACTCCATCTCAAAACTAACTAACTAAATAAATAAATAAATAAAAAGATCTCTGAATGGTAGACTATGTAGAATGTATGAATTATAAATACTTTTAGAAAGTCACAACTTTAGACATGTCCTGATCATCATAATTAGGCATGCCACCTGTCACATGCATTCTACACTCAGAGTCTGTATCTGATCTAGAGAACTTCCTGACCCTGAGGGCATTTGAGTTTGTAGCAATTCCTAATAATCTTCTATCTATGGGAGGGATTTTATTATTTGACCTGAGATTACAGACAGGCTTATTGGAGCACTCCATCAAAATTAGACCCGAAGGGGGAAATTTTTTTAAAAAGAAAACTGTCTTTCCCTTTTAGACATGCATTTGTTATATCTAATGGCTTCATTATCTTGCACATATGAATTTATAGCATAAAGTGGAATGGTTTATAATGGCAAGGAAGGGTACAAAAGGTCATACTAAGAAATTTAAATCATAGTGTTTCAAAGTTTTTTAAATTATTTTTATAAACCCTAGAATTCAGTTACCTTTAATAAAGTTTCTTATTATCATAGTGAACTCTCAAGACAAATCCAGAATAAAATATCTAAACACATTTTGTTCAATTTCACCAAACATGTAATAAATTGAAGATAATAAGTCTAGGACTAGGACTGCTGACTTCAGCAAAATTACATTGAGTAGATACAGTTTACTCTGACTTATGAAAACAGCACTTTAAAGGAAAAAGTCACAAAAAGCACCCTGCTATTTAGAGAACAGTGTTGCTTCATAGTGTAAAAAAATATCAGATCTGTTCATTCTTACAGCTGGTTTAATTCTATCACTTTTCATATTCACCTAGTCTTAGAAAAATGTGAAACTATTTGCCTTACAAATAGAATTCAAATTACTATACACAATATTTCCCTTTAGTATAAATTAGCTTAATACATATGAACTCCATTTTAATAAGCAAATTTGCTTAATATGTAGATCAAATTCCAATGTTAATTAACCTCTTTCTAGAGAACCCTTAATAATAAAATTCAAACAGAGTTTAAATTATAATTTATATGAAATTTGATTTCTATTTTGAGAAATTATTTTCTCATAGTAACTTGCATTTTAATTGGAAGGGTAATGATTCTATGTAACCAAAATTTTTAGTTGTGGAATATTCCACTAGGGTATATGATCCACTAAAACTTACAAGTGACAAGTGTAAGTACTCTTAAGTTGAATCAACTAAGAGAGGAGAAGAACAGCCAAAAGTAAAATGAACCAGAGAGGATGGCAGGTTGCCTATTTGTGGAACTCAGAGTGAGAAAAAGAACTAAACTCTTCCTAACCATGAGATACCCTTTCATCAGAGTCAAGAGAATCATTAAATTGCCTAAGGCTGTGGGACATTTTAGTTCTGTCCAGAATCTGGGCACAGGTACAGTAATGAAAAATAGAGAAAGAATTATATAAGAATAAGAGAAAGTTGAATGACTCCAGCTTAAACCACACCCTAACTCAGTGACTATTTGCCTAGAAACAGTATTGAAAATGTAAAGGCAAGAGATTTTATTTTAGGGATATTAGTGTTGGGGTTGATGTCAATGTGCTAAATGCATCCTTTAGACAGTTGCCTGGAGTACCAAGAAGAGTGGCCCTAAACTGAGGCAATGGCTAGAGGCTAAGAAGGCACATTGGGGAAACAATAGAATTTTACTCAGTAGGTCTGAGAGTGGGCCTGGAATTCTGCACATTTAACAAACTCTCAGGTAACCCCACTGTCATTGGTTCATGGAACATATTTTGAATAATAGGGAATTAGAGAATTGGAACAATTACTAGAAATAAAGAAAAGTAAAAACTTCTTGGTATTCGGTATGGAGTAATACAAAACAGAGAACAATATATAAACTATATTGTGTTAACTCACAGCTTAACAATTTGGTACAACACAGTTCTGATCACCATAACCTTCTTAGCAATTTCCATTAGTGTGGAACCCTACACCCAATAAATGCAACATTAGTCCAGTAAAAACATCTGCATACATTTTTCCACAAAGTAAACCATTATTGGATAATATATTTCCACACTATAGTTATTTTAATTAATATTAAATCTTTATGGGATTTTGTTAAATTTTTAATTTCCCCTGAATATTATCTTTTAACTCCAATTAGAAATATTGCAGACCCTAGGTATCTTTGTGAGTTGTTAGGAATGTAAATTACAAACTAATATAAAAAGGCATTTCAAAGTGAAAGATGTTTTTTCCATTAACCTTCAAAGTAACTTAGGTATGACATGAGATCAATACATAATGACTAGAGAAGGGATTAGAAGAAAGAAAGGAGTATGATATTGAATTTCATAATACCAGCTCAGCCAAATATGTGGTATAGCAAGAGTATGGTTTGAAAAAGAGTGAAGAAATATGATGACCCAAAAGTAGAAAAGTCAGGAGTCTGTGGCATTCATCTATACGTTGATAGGTTGCTGCAGAATATAATGCAGAAAGTATAATAGCACAAAGAACTAGGAAATAAAGGATGTTCTACAAGTTCTATTATTGCTGCTGTATGTAAAAGACTTAACATATCCTTTCAAAGGCCTGCTTGCAAGGTTAGTCCATGGCTGACCTCTGGGAACTTGGATTACATGAAGAAAGTTTCTTCCCCTTGCTAAAACTGATGACTCACTCACTGTGCCTGAACTCTGTTAAAACAATGTTTATGGTGAACACTAGGAGTTTGGACATTTGGTAGAGGTTAGGGAGAGGATACATAATCATCAGCTCCCAATAAAAACTTTGAGTACTGACTCTCCTATGAGCTGCGCTTGTAGACAATATTTTACATGTGTCATCAAAACTCATTTCTGGATAATTAAAAGCATTCTCTGTTATTCTACTGGAGGGAGACTCTTTAGAAGCTTATACCTTATTTCCTTGGGATTTTGCCTCATACCCCTTTTCCCTTTGATGATTTAGCTTTAAATCTTTTTACTGTAAATGATCACATCCATAAATTCGCATCCATAAGAACTCAGTGTGCTGAGTTCTGTGAATCCTTCTAGAAAATTACCAAGCCAGGGAATAGTATTGGGGACTCCCAGCGTTCATTCATAGTCATAAAGTAGAAAATAACTACGGAGAAAAGCCAGGCACTGACCTTGGTTCATGCAAATATCCTTCAACATTGCAACTGAAAAGCACTATTACGCATTTATGATTAACATGCTTAGAGCTTTTTGACAATCTTCACTTTTCTTATTACAAATATCTGCTTCATTTTCAAAAAGAACCATCTCTTCCACATACCTGCCCCGTCTCTCTAGCTTCTTTTTTTCTACCAGTAAGATGATTCATCTACCACTTCAGCAGCAGCAAATTCTACACTGCAACCACTGCCTACCTTCTTACCATCTTACACCATGAACATCTCATTTCTAATTCACTCAAATATCATTCCATAAATCTCAGCTAGTTGGTCTTTTCACTGTCTGCTACTTCTGTCCTCATTGCTTCCTGAAATACCCAGATTTGTTCTTTAAGTAAAGCCTTATTAGACATATGCCATAAGCTAATAAGATAAAGGCTAAAACCTTAACATGACCTATATCGTTCTTAATTGCTTGGTCCTTGCCTTCTGTTCCAGCTTCACCTTTTATCTCTGAGTTCCAACTATGTTGATCTTCTTTCTATTGCTAAGATGCATCTCCTTGCTCCTGTCACAAGATCAATGCATTTTCCTCTCCCTGAAATGTCTTCGCCCCATTTTAATGTTTAAATCTATTTCTTCCATATCACAGGTCAATAGGAAGCCTGCCTTGTTATTTGCTGTCAGTATAATGGACATTCTCCTACATGGAGCTCATTATGCTTGTGACTGGCATTAATCATATATATATATAAATTATATATAAATATATATAATTAATGTATATAAAAATATATGATGAATATATATTATATATAATTAATAATATGCATCTCTATGGGGTAAGAAAAACCCTACAAAGGCAGAAGCTTGTCTGATTATTTGGCATGTATCTCCACAGCACCTTGAATAGTACCTGGAACATATGAACTAC
>NW_012103832.1:2785165-2788687 GCF_000951045.1 Mandrillus leucophaeus
AGGAGAATTGCTTGAGCCTGGGAGGCAGAGGTTGCAGTGAGCCGAGATTGTGCCACTGCACTCCAGCCTGGGTGACAGGCAAGACTCTGCCTAAAAAAAAAAGGCAAAATTGTAAGGCCTTCTCCTCCTCTGCAAGTATAAAAGAGTAAATGTTTAATGTTAAGAATTTGGACAGTATATATACATGCAGAGAAAAAAATTAACAAATTATAATTCAAGAACCCCGAAAAGCATTGTTTAATTAATTACAGAATGAAAATGCTATTGTATTTACAAATTTGTTTTCATTTTCCATTCATATTATGATCATTTTTTCATGTCATTAAACATTTTTTAGAAACATCCTATATACATATTTGAATAAATACTTTAGGAGATATTTAGGAAATATTATAAAGCAATATTCAAATGACTTTCTATAACACACATATTTTAGAACATAAGGGATTCCCTGTAAGGAGTAAGGACAAAGATTTTGTCCTTAAAACACTTCCCTAGTCTTTATATAATCTTGTCAGTTGATAACTATTCTTAACGTTTGTCCTAGATTTATTTTTTTTCTGGGTAAATATCATACTACCTATTCAGAGTTCCGTTTTTTAACATTACTGTCTTCAGACAGCTCCTTCTATGTGATTCCCAAAAATAAGTATTTCATAAATTAAATACAGACAATTGCCAAGGTTTTTATAAGTTAACAGGCAATGACAAAAAAAAAAATCTTATACAGGAAGTTCTCACCTAACATCCTGAATATGTTCTTGGAAACTGTGATTTCAAGCAAAATTCGCTATATAATGAAACCAATCTTACCACAGGCTAATTGATATAAACAAGGATACACATGGCAGGTCAGAAATTATCAAGCCCCATGTTGAAAATTCTCTCTCCTAAACCGTTCTCTAAAGCCTGGCTGACCTCCTTAGTTTTTTTTACAAAAACCACATTTGTTCCTGTCCTCACAGTTTTGCATATGGATTCTATGGCCCAGTTGCTCTATTTCCTTTATCAAGTTCTAGAAAAGAACTAGGCCTTTAAGATCTATCCTCAAGTTCATTTCTTCCCTTAAACCTTCCCTGAACAAAGGGCTTTTGTTGTATTTGTCACACATTTTGGGGCTTGGTTATATTCAACTGATCATTCTTAGATCTTTTTACTAACTGTCCAATGTACATAAATTCTCCCTGTCTAACAAGATTGCAAGCTACTAGAAGGCAATTTTAAAAGTACACTGAGATGCAGTCTGGTAAGGACTCAACATATGCTTTTTCCCTTGCATTTTTCTTCCTAAACCATCAGTGCAGTCTATTGCTGCAAGTGCTACTGTTGATGTGACCAGAAGTAGAAATGGAGAGGTTCTGAATAGTTTTATTGACTAAAATGTAAACACAATCAAAATGTTTGTAATAATTTTTTTTCATTTTGCTATGCTTCAAAGGAGAAGTTACAAAAATAAAATAAATAACAAGAAAATTAGTAGTAAGAGTTTCCTACTTTTAATGGCTACCCTCATGGTATAATAGTAAATATGCTTAAAAATTAAAATACGAAAATACTTATCTAAATAATTCAGGACTTAATATTAACAAGGGGAAAAGAATAGCCTCCAAACAATGGGTTTTGTGTAATGTTGTAAAAATATGCCTAGTCCTTAGCAAATCTCCAAATCTGTAATTATATAGTATTATGCAAACTGCTTCTTTCTACTAAATCATCTTTCCAACCATTCATGTATTTCCTGGGCACATCTCACATTGCAATTTATCTACTCCAATTTGGATATTGTTTTCTCTCTTAGTTAATGGAGAATATTCATGAAATAGCCAAGCTGGTTTCATTTTAGGAGAGCGTTAGACAAACAAAACTATTACTGGAAAGGGGTCCGGATCCACACCCCAAGAGAGGGTTCTTGGATCTCGCACAAGAAGGAATTCAGGGCAAGTCCATAGAGTCAAGTGAAGGCAAGTTTATTAAGAAAGTAGAGGAATAAAAGAATGGCTACTCCATAGACCCCCAAGGGCTGCTGATCGCCCATTTTTATGGGTTTTTTTTAATTATATGCTAAACAATTGGTGAATTATTCATGCCTTGTCTTTTTAGACCATATAGAGTAACTTCCTGACATTACCATGGCATATGTAAACTGTCATGGCACTAGTGGAAGTGTAACAGTGTGGACTACCAGCGTCCACTCTTGACACCATCTTGGTTTTGGTGGGTTTTAGCTGGCTTCTTTACTGAAACCTGTTTTATCAGCAAGGTCTTTACGACCTGTGTCTTGTGCTGACCTCCTGTCTCATCCTGGGACTTAGAATGCCTAACTGCCTGGGAATGCAGCCAAGTAGATCTCAACCTCATTTTACCCAGCCCCTATTCAAGATGGAGTTGCTCTGGTTCGGACGCCTCTGACAAAACCATTGATTCTGAGTGCCAGCTAGACATATTCACTAGTTGAGTGATTCTCTTCAGGTACTAGTGTCACAGAGAAACTGACTCAAATTCTTTTACTAAAAAGACCAAGCATTTTCTGCATCACTGGCAAACAGTTGAAACCATGAATCTTAAATCTATAAATATGAAAAATCTACTATATTTACTATGTTGTTATGCAGAGAAGACTACCATCATTCTATCATTATAAAATCTCCAACTGTTTTAAATGTGAATCCTTTGCCTGAGAGGAAGTAAAAATCCTTCCTGAAGCTTTGTTTTCCAAGACACTGCAAGGCAAATGAAAAAAGCACAACCTTATAGTAAGCACTCAAGGTCATTTGATTTACTCATTGTCCTTGCTAGACCATTTGATAATTTGATACCTAGTTGCCTGTTCTTAAAGTCAAAGGTGTTCATTAGCATCTTGTACCCATGATTTGATGTGCATGTTCTAACTGTTTCCAACCCTCATGGAAAGGCTCCCTTCCTTTCAGTGGCTATATATCAGCTCCTTGAGAGCAAAGTCTTCAGTTTCTTAACTATTCAAATAGCCTATTCCATGCTTTAAAAGCAACAGATGCTTGCAAAATACTAATTGAAAAAAATTACATATTTCTGTATTTAAACTTGCCATGGTAGTTTTACGAGTTAGGAAATGTAGTAGAAGTTGCAAACCAAAAACCATCTGAGGCAGGTCTCAATCAATTTATAAGTTTATTTTGGCAAGGTTAGGGCATGCCTGGGAGAAAAAGAAAAAAAAAGGAAAGAAGCATGGAATCAACGAAAAAATCTGTGATCTGTGCCTTTCTCCAAAGATTGATTTTGAGGGCTTCAACATTTAAAGGGGAAAAGTGGGCTGGAGAAGAAAGAAGGAGTGTATGATAACCCACATGTTGCAAGGGAAAAAGAACAGGTAGGGAAATAGTCAACTATGTATTCCTCTCATGCTCAGTAAATCAGCACTTTACATAAGATAAGGTGAACATAGAGCAGCTATCTGTGGAGATAGTTAATCTTTTATCTGTAGCTATCTGCTTAGAAATAAAAGAAAAGGCAGTTTCTTCCATGACTCAGATTTCAGCCTTTTTT
>NW_012103832.1:2788737-2794837 GCF_000951045.1 Mandrillus leucophaeus
AAAAAAAGTCATCTTTTACAAAACTGACTAATGGAAAGAAATAAAACAATTTAAATGACCACTTTTATAGCTCTTCTCACAGAAACCTTCCTATCCAAAGTTACAGACCTCTTAAGCCAATAATCAAGCATCTTCACTAACCTTCTAGCTTCCATTCTTGCCTTGCACCTCTGCAAAATTTTCACCCAAAGTTTAGTAAGGAAAATTGTAATAAAACGTAATTCTAATATGTTACTTTCTTGCTTAAAACAACAACTTTGTGAGACAGGAAGTAAGTTTGTGTGCCTACTCTGAGTAGGTGAGAATGAAGACAGATAACACAGTCTCACACTCATGCATTGTTACATGCTTATCTCCACAGATGCTGGCATTCTGTCAATAACAAGGACAAGAGCAACAAGAGCAGAATTTATGGCCCCTTTCAAGTTTTGTTGTACCAAGAGAGTTCCTGTACTCCAACAATTCTTAACTAGCTCCTAAAATAAATAAAATGTCCTAGAAGTAAATGCTGATTCTATTCTCATGGTGCTTGCAACACAAACTACCTCCAACACAAACTACATTTTTATGAGGACGAATACAATGTAATGTAGTCTAAAGAATAATGGAGTAAACAAAGCTGAGCTTCCAAGTAGTGAGAAGCAGTATGGATGAAGAATAGATTAATGCCTTGGTGAATGTGAACCACAGTACTGGACCACAGTGTCCCAAAACAACAGCTGCTTCTCTGCCCAATAAATCAATGTACCTGCCCCTGAGTGGCACCTCTGTCTTTACTGCAACCTGCCGCTTCCAGTAGTAACTTTTGGAAGGCTGGAGAGAGGACTTAAGTCATTGTGCCTGCTAGCAAGAAGATGACAGTGTAGAAGTGAGCGGCAGGCTTCTCTTTACTCTTAGGATAAAATGTAAGGTATGATTATTACCTATAGGACCTGAGTTATCTGACCTTATAGGAATTCACCAGTCCCATGACTCACCACTCACTGGTCATTGTACGCTAGGCTCACTGACTGTTTTCAGCTCCTCCAGAACAATGTTCCTCTCTTCCTTGGGGATTTATCTCTCACAGAAAACTGTGCCTTCTGCTTAGAAAGCTCCCCCTCCCACCTTCATTTTATCCATTTTGTCCAGCTCATTTATACCACCGCTTGAGGACTCCAATATAATTCCCCAGAAAAATACAGCCCAAAGTCCAGAAAAGAGCTGCATAGTAAAAACACATAAGACACACTGTGTTTCCTTGCTGTAGCTGCTAACACAAGCATGATTAATATTTTCTGATTTTTCTTCAATTTTTATCTCTAGAACTTAACTATAAATTTCATAATATGATGGGCCCTAAATTGTTCATCCTATATTTCTATCAACAAAAATGGTGTCTGGTCCACATTAGACACTTAATAAGTATTTGCTGGAAAAAAAAATTTGGAGATTCAAAGCATTCCATGTAACAGAGATAATATAAGCAAAGTTGAGGAAATACACATATGGGTATTTTAGGGCATATATTAAGGGGCATAGTAGGAAATAAATTCATATGGTCATTTAGGGATAAGTTGAGGAAGAACTAAACTATCTTACTAAATACACATTGAGTAATTAGTAAAAAAATATGTAAATGATTAACTGAAGTTGTATATCAAATGTGGAAAATTGGTTAAAAAGATACAGTCATAGAAGTTTGGGGGAATGAAGATCTCAGGATGGTGGTAATTTTCACAGAAATGATTGAATAAACATAAGCAGCATTGAGAAAGAATAATTAAAGGCTGTTGTGGGTTAGGGAACCTGAAGATGAGGAAAAAGTTAAGAAGAATTTAATGTTTCAAGACTGAATGAACTGAGAAGTTTTTGTTTTTGGCTATGGTGAAATAATTAGTACCAGAATAGCCCTCCTATAAACTACTGTAAAATTAGAAAAATACATACAACTCTTTTCAGGCATTGGACGATAATCAGTGCTGTCATATGATCCTTGAGAGACACAAAATGCTGAAGTGAGCCCTATAAATTGCCCTATCTCTCTGTTTAGTCAATAGCATGCTGCAGGAGGTATATGATGCTTATGTGGTTCGCATAGTCAGTTAAGGACCCAGGAACCTTCCATCGAGTGGTTCAACCATCTTCTAAGGGTCACTTTTTATGAATGCAGTATATGTATTATATTTCTTTCTATGATTCCCTAAAGCCCTCAGATTCCAATTCTATTCCATACAAAGTATTGATTGCATTTTTCTGAAAAAGAAAAATCACTAAATCTAAGTAAATTAGAAAAATGTTAACAAGAAAAATTTTGTAGAGTAACTTCTCAACATGCAAATATGGTAAACATGGGCATAAGTACAAAAAACTACAGTTCAAATTTTAATAGTATTCATCCTTAAACCATAAAAGATACAGAGCTGCAATATATAGTATAAAAACTTGTGCACTTCGTAGGAGCAGAGCTCCTACAAATTTTTATTTTACCACATTACAGAGGCTAAAAAGAATTAATTTTATAAAACATAATCACTTTCTTAATGCCTCAAATGTTCTAACTATAAATCCTACAAGGCTAGTAATATCTGATACACTAATATAAATGTCCAGATAGCAAAGCAATACTTCAACTCACATGGTCCATTTAATATGAGGTATGATGTCTGAGAACAGAAGGCCAATTAAAGATGAAAAGTTAGGAAGCATTTTTCCAGCCTCATGAATTAGGACAGGCCCAGTATACTCTATTGCCATTTGGTACATAAAGTTACCAGAGACCTTATAAAATAAATGTAATTTTTCTGACTCAATTCATAGGAAACTATTCCTATAGGAGGGCTCAATATTTCTCACTAGATTTTTGTTTCTTACAGTAGTTATTTCAAGCAGCTTTTCCTAGCTATAGTAGATAATCCAAAATTTATGAGACTCATTTGGCAAACTAAGCCACAGTTTTCTAATTAATAAGAAATTTTTAATCTTTCTGAGGGTTGGTCATAATCAAATGGGATGATACCAACTACTGTATCCAAATTCTCTTTCACCTGCCTATTCTTATCCCTGGCTCTTGAAGAGGATACGGAGTAGACACTCCTGGCAAACGAACATCTAACAGGTCATTAAATACAACTCCTTCTGCTTTGATTTCAATTGAGACCAAAAATATGATGCATATCAAATATGGAAATGAATGTGAGACAGATGCTCACATGCAAAATTCACTAAGAAAATGTCACAGCAATAATTCTTGAACTCCTCAAGCAAATCAGAGATAATAAACTAGGTCGAAGTATGGAGAGAGTAAACTTGTAGAGACTTCTTGGCATGCTGGAAATCCCCACCTTCTCCCAAGGAGGAAGGGATGGGAGTGGGAGGTGCTTTCTCTTCCACCTAATCCCTTACAATGAGCATTTCCATTGTAGTACTCTCAGATCTTAGAATGTCAATTCTGTAAAGCTTGAAGTTACAAAGAATGCCTCAGGGTCTTAAAGTGGCTTGTGACAGCAGAACAAATGTGGCTGTGTTAACACTGGCCTTTATATCCAGAGACTTTGGGCCCAAGATAGTGAGCTATACTGAACAGAGATAAAGTAACGCTGGAGCTATTTTAAGTCCAACCGTACCTCCTGGAAAAGACAGCAAACACCAATAGCTTCTTCATGGTGTTGATTACTGGAGAAAAAACAGAAGCTAAAAGAAGAACAGTAAATTGGGTAATGGATTGTACTGCACATACCATGATATATTGAGAGATAGAGCTGGATAAGTCCTCAGTTATACAAATCTTAAAGCTACACCCAAACACACTCAAGCAACCAGGAGGAAAAAATTCAGCCTGGAACACCTACCAGGCCTAGAAAGCATGAAATCAGCTTATGAGGGTACCAGACATCTCCCAAGAAAGACATTTCTCTGTCTTATGTCATTTCCTCTTTTGTCACCACCCATTTTCATTTGATGAAGATAGTAAGTGATGGAAGTGAAGCAGGAAGAGGGATGTTCTTAGTCTATTCAGTCTACTATAACAAAATACTATAAACTGGACAGCTTATAAACAAAGGAAAAGTATTTGTTACATGTTACTGGAGGCTGGAAAGTCCAAGATTAAAGCATAGGCAGATTGAGTGTTTTGTAAGGACCTACTTCTGGTTCATAGAACAGCACCTTCTCACTGTGTCTCCACAGAGTGGAAGGAGTTAAAAGTCATTCTGAGGCATCTTTTATAAGGCACCAATTCCATTCATGAGAGCTTTGCCCTCCTGGCCTTATCACCTCCCACAGGCCCTACCCCTGATAGCATCATCTCGGGGGTTCAGGTTTCAACACATGAATTTTGAGGGGACATGAATATTCAGACTACAGAGAGAAAAACAGAAAAGAAGCTGAGCATATCATCTTCCTCTTACAAAAGTTCTCATCTGCCAAATGTCTTAGCAAAGGAAAAGAGAAGCTGTCAACAACTGACTTCCTGTGGAGAGGAAAGGAGTCATAATCTTCATTGCAGATTAAAATATTGAATATTTTATGGACTGAGACTTTTGCTTAATGAATTTACACGGTATTTATGACTTAAAAGGATCTGAGCTGTAAGACTGTTGTTACCAAGAGAAGAACAAGAAATTTCTTGGGCCTGCCAGGATTTCCTGCCCCTCTGAATAAGTTTTCATCGACATGGAAGATAAAAATAAGATTGTGCTTTGACTACATGAATCACATATGTTAAACATCCAAACAAAAAACAACATTTATGGTTAAAAAGAACCTGACCCCAAATGAACTTGGGGACCCCATAGTGCAAAAGAGCTCAAAACCTGAAATTAAAAGTAAACATAGGGATCTTCATTATATACAACTTTCCTCCAAAGGCTTCTTTGTCATATATGTCATATATGTAAATGTACTTTTTTTTTTGTAGAGACAGGGGTCTCATTCTATCCCCCATGCTGGTCTCAAACTCCTGGCCTGAAGCAATCTTCCCATTTTGACCTCCCAAAGCACTGCATTACAGGTGTGAGCCTCTACACCTGGCCATTAAATGCAAATTCTTAAGAATACAAGGAGCCATCAATTTTATTTATTTTTGTTTATCAATTTTATTTATTTTTTAAATAAAATGAATGGCCCCTTGTATTATTGGGTAATTTATTTTCTAATAAATTACTCCTTGTATTCCTGACTTATTTATTTTCTAATACCTGGTCCAAAACTCAAAAAGCAATGAGCTTAAGAAACTGGTTTTGAACACAAAGTCTTCATGGCTATAGACAATGTCCCAGCATTTTTGCAGTTCTGAGAACATCTCTCCTAATTATTCTGAACAGTGAGGCAGCCAATTCCAAGCAAGTAGATTCACTAAGTTAACCGAAGCGTGCAAGAACAGATAATTCTACTGTCGTTATGTGATTGTACATTTCTTAGAACCAGAAATTCACTGTGACATAATGTCAAGTAAGTTTGGAATTCTCCCCATTTACTAACCCTCCCTGACCACCGCTCAGCCCCTTAACCCCCCTTCCCCTGCCAATTTAGGAAGTTAGTCTCTGGTTCGTAGAGACTATGATATCAAATATAAGGAAGAGAATACTTTAAAGGTGTAGTAAATAATCACTAATAACCCAGTGCCTGAGATTAAAGAAAATAAGGGTCAAGGCCACTGAAGATTTCATACCAATAGAAAATGTCGCTGTAAACTTTGTTGCCATCACCCTTCAGACTGATTAGACAATGTCATCTCATTGGTTCTAGGCTCATAAATTATAACCTGTAAGGATTTCTGGTCTATAAATATCTTCTTTACCCATCTGCTAACTCTCTAGAATTAGACCATTAGGATCAATAGTTTGGCTTAAGAAAGTGTTACTTAGCCCAGGCTGTACATTAGGATCACCCAAGGAGCTTAAATAAATATATCACCTAAATATTCTCCAAACTATATTCTCAAGTTAATGATTGGGGTAGAGCCCAGGCAAGGTTTTTGAGTTTGTTTTTTCATTGCTTTTGTTTGTTTGTTTGTTTGTTTGTTTTTTAAGACTTGAGATGGGGCTGATTTGGGCACATGGAATTCTTTTGTAGGAAAGTGAAACTGCATCTTTCCCTTGTATGTTAGAGCAAATAAAGG
>NW_012103832.1:2794887-2798931 GCF_000951045.1 Mandrillus leucophaeus
TGCTTCAAAGGAGAAGTTACAAAAATAAAATAAATAACAAGAAAATTAGTAGTAAGAGTTTCCTACTTTTAATGGCTACCCTCATGGTATAATAGTAAATATGCTTAAAAATTAAAATACGAAAATACTTATCTAAATAATTCAGGACTTAATATTAACAAGGGGAAAAGAATAGCCTCCAAACAATGGGTTTTGTGTAATGTTGTAAAAATATGCCTAGTCCTTAGCAAATCTCCAAATCTGTAATTATATAGTATTATGCAAACTGCTTCTTTCTACTAAATCATCTTTCCAACCATTCATGTATTTCCTGGGCACATCTCACATTGCAATTTATCTACTCCAATTTGGATATTGTTTTCTCTCTTAGTTAATGGAGAATATTCATGAAATAGCCAAGCTGGTTTCATTTTAGGAGAGCGTTAGACAAACAAAACTATTACTGGAAAGGGGTCCGGATCCACACCCCAAGAGAGGGTTCTTGGATCTCGCACAAGAAGGAATTCAGGGCAAGTCCATAGAGTCAAGTGAAGGCAAGTTTATTAAGAAAGTAGAGGAATAAAAGAATGGCTACTCCATAGACCCCCAAGGGCTGCTGATCGCCCATTTTTATGGGTTTTTTTTAATTATATGCTAAACAATTGGTGAATTATTCATGCCTTGTCTTTTTAGACCATATAGAGTAACTTCCTGACATTACCATGGCATATGTAAACTGTCATGGCACTAGTGGAAGTGTAACAGTGTGGACTACCAGCGTCCACTCTTGACACCATCTTGGTTTTGGTGGGTTTTAGCTGGCTTCTTTACTGAAACCTGTTTTATCAGCAAGGTCTTTACGACCTGTGTCTTGTGCTGACCTCCTGTCTCATCCTGGGACTTAGAATGCCTAACTGCCTGGGAATGCAGCCAAGTAGATCTCAACCTCATTTTACCCAGCCCCTATTCAAGATGGAGTTGCTCTGGTTCGGACGCCTCTGACAAAACCATTGATTCTGAGTGCCAGCTAGACATATTCACTAGTTGAGTGATTCTCTTCAGGTACTAGTGTCACAGAGAAACTGACTCAAATTCTTTTACTAAAAAGACCAAGCATTTTCTGCATCACTGGCAAACAGTTGAAACCATGAATCTTAAATCTATAAATATGAAAAATCTACTATATTTACTATGTTGTTATGCAGAGAAGACTACCATCATTCTATCATTATAAAATCTCCAACTGTTTTAAATGTGAATCCTTTGCCTGAGAGGAAGTAAAAATCCTTCCTGAAGCTTTGTTTTCCAAGACACTGCAAGGCAAATGAAAAAAGCACAACCTTATAGTAAGCACTCAAGGTCATTTGATTTACTCATTGTCCTTGCTAGACCATTTGATAATTTGATACCTAGTTGCCTGTTCTTAAAGTCAAAGGTGTTCATTAGCATCTTGTACCCATGATTTGATGTGCATGTTCTAACTGTTTCCAACCCTCATGGAAAGGCTCCCTTCCTTTCAGTGGCTATATATCAGCTCCTTGAGAGCAAAGTCTTCAGTTTCTTAACTATTCAAATAGCCTATTCCATGCTTTAAAAGCAACAGATGCTTGCAAAATACTAATTGAAAAAAATTACATATTTCTGTATTTAAACTTGCCATGGTAGTTTTACGAGTTAGGAAATGTAGTAGAAGTTGCAAACCAAAAACCATCTGAGGCAGGTCTCAATCAATTTATAAGTTTATTTTGGCAAGGTTAGGGCATGCCTGGGAGAAAAAGAAAAAAAAAGGAAAGAAGCATGGAATCAACGAAAAAATCTGTGATCTGTGCCTTTCTCCAAAGATTGATTTTGAGGGCTTCAACATTTAAAGGGGAAAAGTGGGCTGGAGAAGAAAGAAGGAGTGTATGATAACCCACATGTTGCAAGGGAAAAAGAACAGGTAGGGAAATAGTCAACTATGTATTCCTCTCATGCTCAGTAAATCAGCACTTTACATAAGATAAGGTGAACATAGAGCAGCTATCTGTGGAGATAGTTAATCTTTTATCTGTAGCTATCTGCTTAGAAATAAAAGAAAAGGCAGTTTCTTCCATGACTCAGATTTCAGCTTTTTTTTTCCCCCTTTTGGCATAGTGAATTGGGATCCCAAGTTGCTTTCCTTTCACAGAGACATTGAAGAAACTCTAAGTTTGCTCAAGTTAAACATGATTTGAATGCTTACTAACATAATTTACTACACACAAAGATTTTTCTCTGTTGTTCATTCATGCAACTTCAGTGCCTGGCACATTATAAGCACTATAATATTTGCTAAATGAGTGAATGAACAACTTGTTATAATTAACATGAGATACCTTAACAATGTAATTTATATTGCAAACAACAGTTACTTATTTGCAATAAATAAATAAAGGTTTATTTAATTAAACACTATTGGGTAAAAATCTTTATATCTTCTCTTGACTTTAATGAACTTACTAATATCCATGGTACCAGGAAACAGAAATAGTTTTGTCATTTTAAATTTATAAACAATACGTTCACGAGACAAAGTAGCAAATGTAAGAAGCCATGTTTGTTCTTCCACTTGCCAGTATAAGGGCATAATTTCACAAAGCCCCTGACTCTGTGAGGACCTGCAGCTCTTCCGGAAGATGCTTTGAAGACAAACCAGGATAGAACATGTGGTCTTCCACATTTTTTGCCTGAGTCACTAATTTACTTAAAAGATAAATTACCCTGGTCCTTGCCTTTTTCTACATGTAACATAATGACTAATGGGGTTAGTGATTGTTTTTCTGTAATCTATAACCAGATGTACTCTTACATCCAAACCTTGATGCAATTCTGCTGTAATGCAACTTCTGAGCAACTTTGATGTGATTTTGCATATGCTGAGCCCCCACCACCTGCTTATAAGGAGTGGGATGAAAGAAGCAGTCTGAAAAAACTGCTCCCAGGCTGTAGGCCTCAGTCTATAGTCCTCAGTAAGATTTCTGAATAAAACTAACTTTAACTTTTTAATGGCTTGATTTTTCTTCTTTAGTTGACACTTTCACACCTTTTAAACATTCTTCCCATTCATTCTTTAGTGCAGAGTGGCTAATTTAATGTAAAAAGCTCAAAAGTCAGTTGTAAAGACTCCATTAGAGAAATATGTGTCGACTGAAAAATTATGACATTCATAAATTAGGGAAAGAGAGTTTTATTTCCCATAAAGGATTGCAGCTGGCAGAATGACCATTCTGGCAGACTGGGAAGCATAGCCTTTGGTCAGAAGTCAAAAACAGATACTTTGAGGAAGAGGCAAAGGGAACAAATATTTATTCTGAGCAGGATAGCTGAATATACATATTTAATAAGCTATAGGAGGAACCATGAATATTTATGAAGAAGAAATGTGAACATGCATAACTGAGCTTCATGTCTCTTCATGGGTCCCATGTATTAAAAATAGTGGCATTAGCATGATCCAAGGGTGGAGTTTTCACCCTGATGATGTCAAAAGCAAAAGATGTGAAATCTCTTACTGCACATTCTCTATAGATTGGGCAGAACAACATGATGGTTAGTGGTATCATATCAGGCAACAAAGGAAGGGTAGGGCCAGACTATAACAGTGGTGGAGTCTTTTGAAAGGCCTGGTTTTTGTTAAGCCCTTAGGGAAGAAAGGCTAATCATGATTAACAAGGGAGTGGGTATAACAACAGTATCTGACACCCCATCCCATCACAACTGAGAATTCAGTTTTCAAGATTCCTCTGGGGTCCCCTTGGCTAAGAGAGGGTCATTTAGTCAGTTGGGGGGCTTAGAATTTTATTTTTAGTTTACAAATTTGCAAACCTGAAAAGTAAGGAGTTGTATTTTCTTCTTTTAAGTCAGCTAACCACCATCGGATGAATTTTTTTTAAATATTTTAATCCAATTCTTCTGACATTATTTAGGAAAAGTTTTAAATCATTTTACATTACACCAACTACCAGAGGATATTTTTTAAATGTATTATTGTGGCTGGGCACAGTGGCTCACACCTGTAATCCCAGCACTTTGGGAGGCTGAGGCAGG
>NW_012103832.1:2798981-2800458 GCF_000951045.1 Mandrillus leucophaeus
TTATTTGCCATTTGCAAGCAGGAATTCTTCACTCACTAGAGCATATCAGTGTTGTCTGGGCACTTAAAGCAATCAGGTATGTTTTATGGCATTGCACCAACGCCAGGAGATTATGCCGGCAACAAGTTACAAATTAAACAGCTCCGATATAAACATTTTATTTAATTTTTCTTTTTTACAGCAATTACATGCGGGAGTTAAATTCCTTAGCAACCAAATGGAAAATAAGCAAAAATATAAGATCACGTAACTTCGAGATAATGCTGTCAACAGCCAAGCCTAATGGCTGGGACACACAAATTACGGCCCCAAGGTGAGCTGTGAGTCCATCTGCTGCTTCCTATTTGATTTCTTGAAGTGATACTAACTGCTAATTAACCGTGAAAAGTTGTGCTGTGAACCTTTCACCCGAAGTTCTTCCAAAAGAGTAAAAGTTCTTAAGGTGCACTCAGAGCAATGTATACAGAATCAATTGCCGGTTCAGCAGTGACCTGCTGTCCTGCAGAACAGAGCATCAAGCTGTGATTGTTCAGCTCTTGGGAAGGAAACTTTCTTTTTTCACTTTCTACTGCCTGACACACACAAACACATCCACTGAACTGTTTTCAGTGATTTGCTTTGCTTTTCTAATAGGCCTTAGCCCGTTAGACGATTTGACCCAGGAGCAGAGCAATCTGACTTCTACCTTACACACCTCTTACAGTGTTAGAGGTGGTGTATCTTATGATGCAGATCCCAGGCCCCAGAGTCAAAATTTCTTGCTGCTTTTTTTAGCTCCACAAAGTAGAAAACTGATTCTCAGCTTTGGTTGCACATTGGAACCACCTGGGGAACTTTTAAAAAAGGTGATGTTTGGGGCCCACCCCAAGAAATTATGATTTAATTGGTATGGACATTGCCTGGGCATTGGGGAGTTTGGGAAGTTCCCCCTGCTGATTCTAAACAGCCAAGAGTGAGAACTACTGACTTAGAAGGAGGTCCTAATTAGTTTTGATTATCCCTTCCTGCAACTCTAACAAGACTGGATGCCATCGGGAACTACCAGAGCAACTACCAGAGCACCAGGACTCTAAGACCCTCTGAACTGTGATCCCTATGCTACAGTTCCATACAATCCCTTGTCTGACGCATTTTCCCACTCCTCTCATCCCCACACACTCTCCCTCTTTGCCCTAGGAAATTCCCAGTCTGTCATCAGCAAAATTACCTGAGTCGTCAACAGCTCTTGACTATTCTCTCACCTGTTTGCTCTGAAACCTGATTCTCATAGGAAAACCCGCTTTTCTTTGGACCTTATTATTTTCTCTCCCACACCCCAAGTAAAAAGTCGGGTAGGGTAATGTCACGCCAAGTGTCAGGTTCCAGCCGACGCTGAGGTCCGAGGGGAGTGGGTGGACAGGTGGCAGATAGCTGAAAGAACGCTCGATGGGGCGTGGGCAGGTGAAATATGGCTTTTATTTTGCTCTCTCTCTGTCAG
>NW_012103832.1:2801744-2804214 GCF_000951045.1 Mandrillus leucophaeus
AGTCTGAGTTTCTAATACTCCACTCTCTAAAACTAGGATATTGTTAGATTATTTTACTACAACTCCAACAATTTTTTTCCAAACTGACTGAGACCTAGGGTTTATTGACATTTCTCTTTCCTCCATCATCTCTCTCATAGTATTTTTTGTATTCTCACCATCTTTACACTTCATAGTCCATCATTAGCCTCACTTTCTCTGATAAAAATCAAAATCCACATTTTAATTACTTTTTACTCCTACAATACTTTCTTTACTTGGCTATCAGAATACTTTCTCTCTCTCTCTCTCTCTCTCTCTCTTCCCCGCCCCCCACTCCTACTTACTCACTGTCTGCAACATTTCCACATCTTCTTGAATTTGCATTTTCTCCATACTTCTTTTATGTACCTGCACACACTGCCCATTAATTTTATCCAGGCCCATGGCTTTCAGTATGATCTTCCCCCTGGGACCTAGTCTCTATTTTCAACTGCTAACTTGACATCTGCACTTAAATATCTAACAAAAACTTCATACTTTCTGTACTCTAAACAGAAGTCTTGATCTAATTTCATCCCTAAACATGCTCATTCTCATTATTATCCATCTAATCTCTTGCCTACACTATTGAGCTTCTTCTTAGCAGCTCTCACTTCCACTATTGCCCTACTACTCAATGTGAATGACATTTTTCAAATGTAAATCGGAACGTGTCTCTGCTCTGCTCAAAATCTTCTAGAGGCTTCCATCCCATTCAGAATCAGTGTCTTCACTAATACCTAAAGAGATGTCACAGAATATCCCTTTCCTGTGCTTTCCTCATCCTTGGTTCCCTCTTGTATTTGTTTCCTATAACTCTCACCCCAAGTCAGGCCTTTCCAACAAAATTGATCTTTCTATCCGAAGAAAATTACTTTTTCACAACCATTGCATTTATTTTATTCCTTCTATCTAGAACGTTATTTCTCCAAATATCATCCTGGATCTCTCCCTGTTTTTATTCAGACTGAAATATCAAATAATCAGACCGGTCTCCCTCAATTATGCCTAAATTAGAATCTCCAGATTATCCTATCCCTCATCTTACCACCTTCTAACCACATTACCCTGCTTTATATTGTCTTTATAGTCCTAACACTGTATTGATTTGTTTATTTCCTCTCTCTCCCCATTTTAATTTAAGTTCCAAGATAGCAGGACATTTTTTGTTTATTATTTTATCCTTAGAGCCAAAAACAGTGCCTATATCATAGCATGTTTTTAGTAATACTAGATGACAGATAAATAAAAATGTTTAGTTTTCTTATTTATAAAATGGGAAATAAGACTTCATTGTTATAAAGATTAAATATATCTATGTATACAAAACATTAGCACCAATACTAGCACATAAGTCCTTGATAAAAGTAAAAATTAAAACATGACCAACAACGACCAATTAATATTCCAATTTGTGAAAAGAAGATTTTTAAATTATTTATTTTAAAGCAACAAACAATCCTATGAAATATGATGCAGCTTCAGTTTTCAGTTAAATTTCTGCCATGAGTTTCATCATCATGTCTCTGAATTAATGTCTCAAGAACATTGCAGAAATTATTTACAAGGTAAAGTCATGGAGTAGCTCTACTTTGTAATTTTTAAAAATAAAACTTTAGTTACCTCTCAGCTCATGATTTGTCCCCTTTGAGTGTTTACATTTTAAAAAATATACAAATGTAACCAATAGAAGAGTTTAAATTATAAGTCAAATTCTTTTATTTAAAGTAGCAAATATTTACTATACTCTTCAGTTTCGAAATTATAATGCATAACATAAGAGGCCTCTAAAGATCAAAGAATCAAAGATCTCAATTTAAACAGTTTAAGAAAAAAAGACTACCCTTTTATATAGGTTGAGTATCCCTTATCCGAAAAGCTTGCAACCAGAAGTGTTTAGTATTTTGAATTTTTTGAATTTTAGAATATTCAAATACATACAATGAGATATCTTGAGGATGAGACCCAAGTCTAACATGAAATTCATTTATGTTTCATGTACAACTTATGCCAATAGCTTGAAGGTAATTTTATGCAATATTTTTAATAATTTTGTACACGAAGCAGTTTGTATTAAGTCCTTATGTCTGAAATTTTCCACTTGTAGTGTCACATTGGTGCTCAAGAAGTTTTGGATTTTGGAGTATTTCAAATTTCTGATTTTCAGGGGCATTTAAAATTTCTGATTTTCCAATTAGGGATGGTCAACTTGTATTAATACTAAGCAAGATAAAATTTATTTATTCATAAATAAATTTCACATTTTATTATATGTGCCTGTACAATGAAATGTTGAAAATTTTCTTTGTTTTTATAGCCATAGAAAAGGCTTTGTTTGGTATAATTTTGTGCAAAACAATCAATTCAATTTGAGGCTGAGATAATTTGATGAAAATCTGTTTTACTATTGACATTTTAAAAAAATCTATCTAGGGACTAAATAGTTCAC
>NW_012103832.1:2806599-2807676 GCF_000951045.1 Mandrillus leucophaeus
CCCTCTTAGCAGCCGGCTCTGCGGCTCCTGCCACTCCCACATTTACAGCTGCACTCCCTGGCGCTCTTGCTAGTTCCTGAGTCCTGCTGCCTGCCTTCAAGGCAACTGGCTCTCCCTTACAGTGTCGGCAGCTTCATTCTTTCTGGGTGCGAGCCTTGTGCACAGCATTAGCAGGGCAGTTATACCTTCTACAGGCAATGGTGGCTCAGATTCAAGTATGAACTTACACAAACAGGTTATATAACAAGCGGAGTTGTGTGCCTGCACTCCAAACTCACTGAGTCATGCCGACCCGGATGACTGCCTTGGCCTATTCTTCACCAAAGCACATCCATTTTCCTTACAGGTAACTTTTGTTTGTCATTGTTTGCACACTATTGTTACAGACTTCTCCCTGAAAGTCTCTGGATCCTTTTAAGATTCCTCTTTATTTTAGACATCTATAAGCTCCAAGACACTCCCGCTCCTTCCTGAAGGTATAGCCCCTATTACTCTTTATATTAATACTTCTAAAATAGTTCTTGAAGATTTCAGCATCCTCTTATTTCCTTTAGCTTTTACCTTACTGTATTAGTCCATTCTCCCACTGCTATAAAAACATACCTAAAACTGGGTAATTTATAAAGCGGTTTAATTGACTCACAGTTCTGCAGGCTTAGGAAGCTTGACAGGGAGGCCTCAGGAAACTTAGAATTATGGTGGAAGGTGAAGGGAAAGCACACACATCTTAACAGTGGAGGAGCAGGAGAGAGATTGAGGGAAGCCATGTGCTTTTAAACCTTCAAATCTCTTGAGAACTCACTATCAGGAGAACAGCAATGGGGAAACAACCCCCATGATCCGATCACCTTCTACAAGGTCCCTCCCTCAACATGTGGGGATTACAGTCCTAGAAGAAGTTTCAGTAGGGACACCAAGTCAAGCCATATCACTTATCAAACAAAATTGCTTGTCTGACATCTCACTCATACCACATGCTCCCATGATCATACATTAGAAGAATTTTCAAAGTATAGCTAGAATCGTAACCACCTTGTTAAAAATATAGGTTGCTGGATTCACCCCCAAAGTTTAGGA
>NW_012103832.1:2811036-2812878 GCF_000951045.1 Mandrillus leucophaeus
GAAAGTGTTACTTAGCCCAGGCTGTACATTAGGATCACCCAAGGAGCTTAAATAAATATATCACCTAAATATTCTCCAAACTATATTCTCAAGTTAATGATTGGGGTAGAGCCCAGGCAAGGTTTTTGAGTTTGTTTTTTCATTGCTTTTGTTTGTTTGTTTGTTTGTTTGTTTTTTAAGACTTGAGATGGGGCTGATTTGGGCACATGGAATTCTTTTGTAGGAAAGTGAAACTGCATCTTTCCCTTGTATGTTAGAGCAAATAAAGGTTATATTGATAGGCACGTTCCAAATGTATGGAGGAGAAAAGCACAGAAAGAACAAGACAGAAATTTAAATTACTCACTGCAGTATTTTGCCGAGAATCAATTCGGATTGGTCATCATGGCTTAATGAGAGTGCAAAATCTGATGAAGAGTAGATGGACTCAGAAAAGTTCGATCCAAGGTGAATTTTAGAAACTAGCCCTGAAACTCTCTCATGGATAACAATCATAAACTTGTCTGACAAGCATTGTCTTTACCATATTCTTAGCTTGGTAGGTATTTTCTCTACTTGAGATGGAGGAAAGTTTTTAACAAGACAGTAAGTAATTTCACAAAAGTCACCCAGCATTCACTGTTACTCCAACTGGGAAAATAATAAGTTAAATTTAAGTAATGCCTTCTTTTCAAAAAGAACACATGTATCCATATGGAGAAAGATGACAAGAATCACTTCTCTCTCGAAGGTTGAGATTGTCACTTACACACAAAATTGACAAAATGCGAAAGAGTTTATAGCAGATCCCACTTCTACATCTCAATTTCAAAAGTTATGGTACTACTAAATAAGATTTAAAACCTTTTCAGAGTTCTATAAATGTTTGTGGAGTAATGACTTATTTTTAAAATGTAGCAACACTAACTGCTCTCACAACAAAAAGAAAATAATGCAGGCTTTCTAAAATACTACAACCAGGTTTGTTCAAAAACAGGACCATTTGAGTAATAAATTCTAAAATAAAAGAATTTTTTAAAATCCAAACGCAAATCTTTTACTCCTCCGTAACTTATTTTATTGGGATGCCAGTAAAACATAATGCGTTATTTGCCATTTGCAAGCAGGAATTCTTCACTCACTAGAGCATATCAGTGTTGTCTGGGCACTTAAAGCAATCAGGTATGTTTTATGGCATTGCACCAACGCCAGGAGATTATGCCGGCAACAAGTTACAAATTAAACAGCTCCGATATAAACATTTTATTTAATTTTTCTTTTTTACAGCAATTACATGCGGGAGTTAAATTCCTTAGCAACCAAATGGAAAATAAGCAAAAATATAAGATCACGTAACTTCGAGATAATGCTGTCAACAGCCAAGCCTAATGGCTGGGACACACAAATTACGGCCCCAAGGTGAGCTGTGAGTCCATCTGCTGCTTCCTATTTGATTTCTTGAAGTGATACTAACTGCTAATTAACCGTGAAAAGTTGTGCTGTGAACCTTTCACCCGAAGTTCTTCCAAAAGAGTAAAAGTTCTTAAGGTGCACTCAGAGCAATGTATACAGAATCAATTGCCGGTTCAGCAGTGACCTGCTGTCCTGCAGAACAGAGCATCAAGCTGTGATTGTTCAGCTCTTGGGAAGGAAACTTTCTTTTTTCACTTTCTACTGCCTGACACACACAAACACATCCACTGAACTGTTTTCAGTGATTTGCTTTGCTTTTCTAATAGGCCTTAGCCCGTTAGACGATTTGACCCAGGAGCAGAGCAATCTGACTTCTACCTTACACACCTCTTACAGTGTTAGAGGTGGTGTATCTTATGATGCAGATCCCAGGCCCCAGAGTCAAAATTT
>NW_012103832.1:2818043-2820066 GCF_000951045.1 Mandrillus leucophaeus
TTCACCAAAGCACATAAAATTCACACCTTTAAGCTCTTGTTACGTGAGCAACCTTGTATATGTTTCGTAAACACTATACTCAGAGCCAACTAATCCTCAGGAATACCTAGCATTCACCTATTAAAGTGAACTATAACTGTTATTTTTTTAACTTTTTGATGAAACAACCAGGAACCTGGATTTTTAATGTTTTCCATCCACGCATTGAAAATTGATGATTACATACCTAATGGTAACAATGAGACAAAATATTTCCCTTGACTCCTTTGCAGGCCTCATAAAGGGATGGTTTGCTTACTCAGCCCATGATGCTCAAACCCCTTGCAGGAGAAGGAGCACGCAGGTGAGCAGGTGCAGGAGCCAGGGTGAGTGCCTTTGGGCACTGGCAGGAATGAACCCCATACAGTGGCAGCATCAAGGGGATGCCCATGACCCCTGGAGCCCCAGAGGGCGTGTGTTACAGTGCACTCCTTTAGCTTTAACATCTATGGACGGCTTAAGCGTTAAACAGATCAGTGGAGGGTCAGTGTGACAGTCTCTTGCACCCATACCCGGGTCCTTGTCTGGTGTCCAGGAAGAATGAGGCCATGTGAACAAATGGAAGGGTGGTGTATGCAGAAAATTTTATTGAGCAGTGGAGGTGGCTCTCAACAGAAAGGAGAACTGGAAGGGGAATGGAGTGGGAAGATAATCTTCCTCTGGAGTTCAGCTGTCCCTGGCTGAACTCTCCTCCAAAGTCCCACCTTCAAGCCATCGCTCTGAAGTCAAGCTGCTTTTCTCTGATGTCCGATGGCTTCTCTCCATCCCCCAGCAGTGGAACTTAGGGGTTTTATGCATACAGGGTGTTGGGCAGGATAGGCCAGGGTGGTTTGGAAAAGGCAACATTCAGGTGGGAAAATGGGGATGTGAATTTCTCATTTAGAGCCACGGGTCCACGCTTGAGGGTGGATCCCTCACCAGGGACCCTGACCTTTTCTACCTAATGTTTCCCTGTCTCCTGTCTGTATCAACAACATTTGTAACATAAGAATAACGATTTATACTTCTCTTTATCCCTACTACTACATGTTGCTAGATTGATAGCCATGTGTTATCTTATAATTTTAATGCATTCATCCTGTTGTGCTTTCAGATATAAATCATAAACTTAAACTAAAACAGATCTACATTTCCATTAATATGGACTATGAAAACTGTTCATCTTAATGAAACTTGACACCACATATATTATCATCAGAATGAACACAAAATCTCCTGAACTTGTAAAAGATTAATTGTCCAGGGTGATTAAAGATTATTCACAACACTTTACAATATAAAACTAAGTCAATCAACTAGTATGACATTCAAGGATTACTTTTCTTGATGTACAGAATATTCATAAAAATCTATGAGAAAAAATAGCAAAACTTCAATTAAATAAACAAAAGCCAGGCCAGGCCCAGTGGCTCACACCTGTAATCCTAACACTTTGGAAGGCCAAAGTGGGCAGATTACAAGGTCAGGAATTCAAGACCAGCCTGGCCAACATGGTGAAACCCCATCTCTACTAAAAAAAAATACAAAAATTAGCCGGGCATGGTGGCACAAGTCTGTAATCCCAGCTACTCAGGAGGCTGAGGCAGGAGAATTGCTTGAGCCTGGGAGGCAGAGGTTGCAGTGAGCCGAGATTGTGCCACTGCACTCCAGCCTGGGTGACAGGCAAGACTCTGCCTTAAAAAAAAAGGCAAAATTGTAAGGTCTTCTCCTCCTCCACAAGTATAAAAGAGTAAATGTTTAATGTTAAGAATTTGGACAGTATATATACATGCAGAGAAAAAAATTAACAAATTATAATTCAAGAACCCTGAAAAGCATTGTTTAATTAATTACAGAATGAAAATGCTATTGTATTTACAAATTTGTTTTCATTTTCCATTCATATTATGATCATTTTTTCATGTCATTAAACATTTTTTAGAAACATCCTATATACATATTTGAATAAATACTTTAGGAGATATTTAGGAAATATTATAAAGCA
>NW_012103832.1:2826401-2866194 GCF_000951045.1 Mandrillus leucophaeus
CTCAAATTCTTCATATTCATTTTGAAACAAAGCAGGGACCCATCTTAGAGGCCTTGGGCCCTCCTCAAAGCACAGAAAATAAGGAAATTCTTGAGTTTCTTCAAGAGAAATTCCAGGCACCCAGCTAGCCTTGAGAAGTAAATGAGCAACTTGGTAAGCAAGAAGTTAATAGTGGATTAAAACAGTAGCCAAGGAAGTCAGATCACAGAATGTTTGCTTCCCCTATAGAAATTAAAGGTAACATCTTAACATAGATCCCTGAATTGTTTTCAGAAACCTGGATCCCCACCTAGTGGATCCTCTGGCACATCAGCTCAGATAAGAAGGAAACAAGGACTAAACTCTGATCCTGTTTGATATGGTTTGGCTGTATCCCTACCCAAATCTCATCTTGAATTCCCACGTGTTATGGGAGGGATCCAGTGGGAGGTAATTTAATCATGGGGGCAAGTCTTTCCCATGCTGTTCTCATGGTAGTGAAGAAGTCTTGTGAGATCTGATAGTTTTAAAAAGAGGAGTTCCCCTGCACAAGTTCTTTCACTTTGCCTGTTGCCATCCATGTAAGACATCACTTGCTCCTCCTTGCCATCCACCATGATTGTGAGGCTTCCCCACCCACATGGAACTGTAAGTCCGATTAAACCTCTTTCTTTTGCAAATTGCCCAGTCTCAGGTATGTCTTTATCAGCAGCATGAAAATGGACTAATACAGTAAATTGGTACCAGTAGAGTGGGGCACTGCTAAAAATTTACCTGAAAATGTGGAAGTGACTTTGGAACTAGGTAACAGGCAGAGATTGGAACAGTTTGGAGGGCTAAGAAGAAGACAAGAAAATGTGGAAAAGTTTGGAACTTCCTACAGACTTGCTGAATGGCTATGACAAAAATGCTGACAGTTATATGAACAATATGATCTAGGCTGGGGTGGTCACAGATGGAGATGAGGAAGCTGTTGCAAACTGAAGCAAAGATAACATTTGTTAGATTTTAGCAAAGAGACTGGCAGCATTTTGCCCCATCCTAGAAATTTGTGGAATTTGAACCTGAGAGAGATGATTTAGCATATCTGACAGAAGAAATTTCTAAGCAGCAAAGCATTCAAGAGGTGACTTGGGTGCTGTTAAACGCATTCGGTTTTATAAGGGAAACAAAGCATAAAAGTTTGGAAAATTTGCAGCCTGACAATGTGATAGAAGAGAAAATACCATTTTCTGAGGAGAAATTTAAGCTGGCTGCAGAAATTTGCAAAAGTAGCAAGGAGTTGAATGTTAATCCCCAAGACAATGGGGAAAATGTCTCCCAGGTATGCCATAGGTCTTCATGTCAGCCCCTTTAATTACAGGCCTGGAGGCCTAAGAGGAAAAAGTGGTTTCATTGGCTAGGCCAAGGGTTCCCATGCTGTGTGCAACCTAGGGGCTTGATGCCCTGGGTCCCAGCTGCTCCAGCCATGGCTGAAAGGGGCCAATGTAGAGCTCAGGCTGTAGCTTCAGAGGGTGCAAGCCTCAAGCCTTGGCAGCTTCCACTTGGTGTTGAGCTTCCAGTACACAGAAGTCAGGATTGGGGTTTGGGAACCTCCACCTAGATTTCAGAAGCTGTGTAGAAATGCCTGGATGTCCAGGCAGAAGTTTAGCACAGGGGTGGGCTCTCCTGGAGAACCTCTGCTAGAGCAGTGCAGAAGCGAAATGTGGGGTCAGAGCCCCCACTCAGAGTCCCTACTCAGGTACTACCTAGTGGAGCTGTGAGAAGAGGGCCACCGTCCTCTAGACCCCAGAATGATAGATCCACTGACAGCTTGCATGTGCACCTGGAAAAGCCTCAGACACTCAATGCCAGTCCACGAAAGGAGCTGGAAGGGAGACTGTGTCCTGAAAAGCCACTGGAGTGGAACTTTCCAAGCCCATGGGAACCTACCATTGGCATCAGCATGACCTGGATGTGAGACATGGAGTCAAAGAAGATCATTTTGGAAGCTTAAGATTTGACTGCCCTGCTGGATTTCGGACTTGCATGGGGCCTGTAGCCCCTTTGTTTTGATCAATTTCTCCCCTTTGGGATAGCTGTATTTACCCAATGCCTGTACCCTCATTGGATTTAGGAAGTAACTAACCTGCTTCTGATTTTACAGGCTCATAGGTAGAAGGGACTTGCCTTGTCTCAGATGAGACTTTGAAGTGTGGACTTTTGAGCTAATGCTGGAATGAGTTAAGACTTTGGGGGACTGTTGGAAAGGTATGATTGGTTTTGTAATGTGAGGACATGAGATTTGGGAGGGGCCAGGAGTAGAATGATATGGTTTGGTGGTGTCCCCATCCAAATCTCATGTTGAATTCCTATGTGTTGTGGGAGGGACACAGTGGGAGGTAATTGAATCATAGGGGCAAGTCTTTCCCGTGCTGTTCTTTGTGATAGTGAATAAGTCTCACAAGATCTGAGGGTTTTACAAAGTGGAGTTACTCTGCACAAGTTATTCTCTTTGCTAGCTGCCATCCACATAAGACATGACTTGCTTGCCCTTGCCTTCTGCCATTATTGTGAGTCTTCCTCAGCCACGTGGATCTGTAAGTCCAATTAAACCTCTTTCTTTTGTAAATTGCCCAGTCTCAGGTATGTCTTTATCAGCAGCATGAAAATGGACTAATACACTGTTCTTTGTTTCTTCCTGAGGGACCTGGAGGAGACCATGCTCTAGGTGAGAACTAATATTCTTTTCAGTTGATCTCAAATATTTAGACAAATCTTTGCCTCTGAACCAATATCAAATTGTTACAGTAGTTATCTAGTCACATATAAGCAGGACAAGAGAGGGCTTCCCCAACACACCAAGAGTGTTGGGTGGCCATCAAGCAATGGTCAGGCAGTTGTTAACTGTTTCTCTAAAGTAATAATTGGTCACAGCTGGCACTGGGGAAAGACAGTCTCCTGAGAGATAGAAAACACCTGTAACTGATCAGCAGCTTCCCAATAAGATCTCAGGAGTCGGCATGGTGGCTCATGCCTGTAATCCCAGCACTTTGGGAGGCTGAGGCAGGCAGATCACGAAGTCAGGAGATTGAGACCATCCTGGCCAACATGATGAAACCCTGTCTCTACTAAAATACAAAAAATGAGCCATTCTTGGTGGTGCATGCCTGTAGTCTCAGCCACTCAGGAGGCTGAGGCAGGGGAATTGCTTGAACCCGGGAAGTGGAGTTTGCAGTGAGCCAAGATTGTGCTACTGCACTCCAGCCTGGCGACAGAGCAAGACTCTATCTCAAAAAAAAAAAAAAAAAAAGATCTCAGGAATGGAGAGAGAAGTAATAAAGCTGCACACGTGGTTTCTCAAGTCGTCCACTTGGCCGTCTTCCAAGTTGTACTTTCCTTCTTTTCCTCTTTTATTCCTTACACTCTAAAGCTTTTTAATAAACTTCCACTCCTGCTGTGAAACTTGCCTTGGTATCTTCTTCTCCCTTATGCCCCTCAGTTAAATTCTTTCTTCTGAGGAGACAAGAATTGAGGTTGCTGCAGACCTGTATAGATATGCCACCAGTAACTCAAATCTTTTCCATGGTTAACAAAATCAGAAAATCTTTGACTCCACCTATAATCTGTGGATCTCCTTTCTGCTTCAAGATATGCTACCTTTTTAGTTCAAAATAATGTATAGTTGCCATATATTGAATTATGACTTTGCCTATAACCTCTGCCTCTCTGACTCTGAAACCCCTTATCAATGAGCCATAAGGGAAGGGGTCACAACCCCCAGACCACAGATTAATACTGGTCTGTGGCTCATTAGAAATGAGCCACACAAGAGGAGGTGAAAGATGGGTAAGCCAGTAAAGTTTCATCTGTTCTTACAGCCGCTGCCCATCACTCTCATTACCACCTGAGCTCTGCCTCCTGTCAGATCAGCAATGGCATTAGGTTCTCATAGAAACAGGAATCCTATTGGGAACTGCGAATGCAAGGGATCTAGGTTGGACTCTTCTTATGAGAATCTAATGCCTGATGATCTAAGGTGGACCCAAGGTGGTGATGCTAGCACTGAGGACTGACTGCAAATACAGATTAACATTAGCAGAGAGTTTTGACTGCACAGAAACCGTAATAAATCAATTGCTTGGAGACACATATCAAAACCCTATCAGTGAGTAGCAACTGGCATTTAAGCTGCATCTAGTGGCAGCTTTATAGTGGCAAGTGATTTGTTGTACTTCAATTTCACAGCTGCATCTGGTGGCAGGATTTAAGTCAGAACCTGATACTTATTTTTGTCTTGATGTGGCCCGCCCATTATTTTATTTACCACTTTCATCTGTGCCTCTTTCTCACACTGTGCATTTGTCTTAGTCACAGTTTTGCTGCCCACAAGCTAATCCTGGCCAAAATGAGTAAGAACCAAACACCACTGGAGAGCTTCTTTGAAAAGGGGTAAACACCCAATGATGAGACAGCAGAAGACTCCAAGACTGCCAACAAAAAGAAAGCTGCATTTAAAAGAAAATACCAAGCCCTACTTAAATGATGGGTTCTTTGCAACCAGGGATTCACATTCTCCAAGGCCACTTTGCAAAATATGTGACAACTGGCTATCCGATGAAGCCCTGTAACCTTCAAAACTGCTTTGTCACATGGAGACCAAGGACCCTGCAATAAAAGACAAGCCTTTGGAGTTTTTCAAAAGAAAAAATATGAACACAAATAACAGAAGCAGTTATTGAAGACCACCACTTCATCAAATGTGTCTGCACTGAAAGCATAATTCCTAGTGGCTAACTGCATTACTAAAGCTAAGAAATCCTTTACTATTGGTGAAGAGTTCATCCTGCCTGATGAACTGCCTAAGGACATTTGTGGTTAACCTTTAGGAGAGGCTGCAGTTCAAAAGGTGGCACATGTTCCTCTTTTAGCTAGCACCACAGCTAAATGAATTGATGAAATAGCAGAGGATATTGAGGCACAATTGTTAGAGAGAATTAATGAGTCACTGTGGTATTTAATCCAGGTTGACAAGTCTAGAGATATTGACAACAAGGCAACAATGCTAGTTCGTTTTCATACAATATGTTTTTCAGGAGGATGTGCATGAGTATATGTTCTGTGCACTTTTGTTGCCAAACACCACCACAGCTACAGAACTATTCAAGTCTTTGAATAATTACATATCAGGAAAACTGTATTGGTCATTTTGTGTTGGTATATGCATGAACAGAGAGGCTGCCATGATTGGATGGCTTTCTGGTTTCACTACTCAGGTCAAAGAAGTCACTTCTGAACGTGAGTCTATGCACTGTGACAGCCATAGAGAAATCTTAGCTACCCAAAAAATGTCACCAAAACTTAACGACATTTTGCAGGATGCTATTAAAACTATCAACAACTTTAAGGTACATACTCTCAACTCATGTCTGTTGGAGCAGCCGTGAGGAGATGGACACAGAGCACATACATCTCTTACACACAGATGTGAAATGACTTTCTAAAGGTAGATCACTGGCCAGAATTTTTGAGTTATGAGAGTTGGTCCAGAGATATTTTTAGAAAAACAGTAACCACTGGCAGCACATTTCAGTGACACAGAATGGGTTGCAAAACTTGCTTACCTGTGTCACATATTCAACTTGCTGAATGAACTCAATCTGTCACTTCAGGGGAGAATGAAAGCTGTGTTCCAAGTCAGCAGATCAAGTGGCTGTGTTCAAAGCCAAGCTGGAATTATGGGGGCGACAAGTGAACATTGGAATTTTTGACAATTTCAAACATTGACAGATATTTTGAAAGAGACTGAGCCAAGGTCTTCTTTCTCCTAACTGGTGCATGATCACCTATCTCAGCTTTCAAAAGAGTTTGAACATTACTTCCCAACCACAAACGACTGCCAAACCGGGAAAGGATGGATCAGTGACCCATTTGTGAGTAAGCCAGATGAATTGATTTTGCCCTTGCCAGAGGAGGATCAACTACTTGAGATCACAAACGGCAGTGGCCTTAAAAGTACATTCCAGACAACTTCAAATCCTAATCATCAAGGCGGAATATCCTGTGATTGCCACAAAAGCACTGTAAAGCCTGCTTCCATTCCAACATTCTTCCTCTGTGAAGCGGAGTTTTCTGCAGTGACAGAAACCACAATGAGATTACAGAGTAGACTGGACATAAGCAACACACTTCAGGGGTCACTGTCTCCCATCACCCTCAGATGGGACTGTCTAGTTTCAGGAAAACAGGCTCAGGGCTCCCACTGATTCTACATTATGGTGAGTTGTATAATTGTTTCATTGTATATTACAATGTAGCAATAATAGATATAAAGTGCGCAAGAAATATAATGTTCTTGCATCATCCGGAAACCATCCCCCACTCCTCAGTCCATGGAGAAATTGTCTTCCACAGAACCCGTCCCTGGTGCCAAAAAAGCTGGGGACTGCCGCATAAGGGATTTTGAGCCTTAAGCATTAGGTCCCTGATTCTCATTGCTTGATGCCCTGCAATAAATGCATCACTTCTTGTAGCTGCAGTCCTGATGCCAATGTTTGTCTTTGCTGTCCTGGGTGAGTGGAGCCCAGTTCAGTCCAATAACACTCTCAGCTACTTTTCTTTCTCAACTTCAAGTGTAAGTTATATTTGGGTTACTATTTTTTCTGAACATAAAGTACAGGACTATTTTAAAAGTCCAGACGCATTTCAATTTTTCATAGTAACTAGGTAATAACTAAGATACACAATTAAAACTTAATAATTAAGGTCTATAATTGAGGTACAAAAAGTGAGTGTGAGTAGATCTTGTCTGTATTTGTTCATTCTTACATGTAACTACAGTACACTTTAAAATTCAAAACCTGTATTCATTTAAAGAAAGTGTGTTGAAATTCCGGATGCCATCAAGAAAATAAATAACTTAATTCTTATTATATGCTTTTTCTCTAGAGATAGGTTTAGGCAGCACAGGACTTGTCATCCATAAAAACAAATGTGTTCAGTCCTTCGAAATTTTTTTGAGCATCTCTGTGTGTGAGGCATTTTATAGGAATTGGGTATAGAATATTGTAGTGGAAAGACAAAGCCCTTCCTTTACAGGTTCTTCCTCTAGTTAAGGAAGACAAAGATAAATAAATAAGTTGAATTTAACGGTTAGGTGAAGTAATGAAGATAAAGAGTGACTGGCCGGGTGTGGTGGCTCACGCCTGTAATCCCAGCACTTTGGGAGGCTGAGGCAGGCAGATCACGAGGTCAGGAGATCGAGACCTTCCTGGCTAACATGGTGAAACCCCGTCTCTACTAAAAATACAAAAAATTAGCTGGGCATCGTGGCGGATGCCTGTAGTCCCAGTACTCGGGAGGCTGAGGCAGGAAAATGTCATGAACCCGGGAGGCAGAACTTGCAGTGAGCCAAGATATCGCCCCTGCACTCCAGCCTGGGCAACAGAGCAAGTCTCAGTCTCAAAAAAAAAAAAAAAAAAAAAAAAAAGTGACTGAAAGGAACATAACTAAAGAGGATAATAACTTCAAGTGTACATACATATGAGGGCCAAGTAAAGCTTGACTAAGAAACTGGCATTGGTACTAAAACTGAAAAAGATTCATGTAAGAACAGAAATGAAGTAGTCACTCAACTATCTTGTTGAAGTGTTTTTCTAGCTAGAAGAGAAAACAAGTTTAAAGATCCCTAGATGAAGGATGCTTAGCATCATCTGGTTACAGGAAGAAGTCTAGAATTCCTGGGAAGTTTGAAACTTAGGGAAAAAGTTGTACAAAAGGTCACTAAGAAAGACAAGTGAAGAACAAATTTTGTAAGGTATTGGAGGTGATCTTAAGGGCTAAGAAGCAATTTTGGTTCTAAGTGCAGTGGAAACCAATTAGTTTTAAACAGGGGCGTAATATTATTAGATTTATATATTTTTTAAAATAATAAGCTACAATTTAGTATGTACTTTTGATGGCTAGGCAATTTGCTAAATGCTTTACAAGTGTAAATCATTGTTGTAAATTCAGCCTTATTATTCCCATTTTACAGAATAGAAAATTGAAGTAGAGGGGATTATGGGACCTGTTCAAATCGCAAGTACTGAGGGAAGTCTCCTAACCCAAGTTCCCCATTCCAAGCCTGAGCTCACAATTGTTCTATGCTCTTCAATGGTGCTGGGATCCCCAGAACACACACAATACAGGGCAAGGTATGGTGGCAGTTGTGGGGTGGAGCGGGGGAGTTTTCATACAAGATCTCAGAAGAGTAATCAGGTATGCAGTTAGAATAAAATATTTCCTGAAACTAAAACTATAGTATATTTTAATTCTCATTATAAGTCATTGATTGTGTGTAATTTTTTGATAAATATTCTTAAATATGTCAACAATTGCTATTTTGTACTACCTTTTTTTTTTCCTAAGGGCAGAATAATTACCTCAAACACCTTTGAATCTTCTATATTCTCTAGAACAGTGCCTTGCACTGAGAGCAGGAGCTTTAAAGTATTTGCTATAAAATAACAAAAAATGTTTCTTCAATGCTTGGCACCATGGGAAAATTTAGACCTAACAATCCACTGTTTCTGGTTGATACTGATGTTGGTTCTTAGTGAAACAAGTTCTCACTGAGTTCACTTTGAACTTGAAGCTGTACTTTGAAAAATCTTGAAAGTACCTTTAAAGTTGTTCAAAATTTGGCACTAGATACTTTTTACCTTGTGCATTTTTAGATGTTTCCCCATGGAAGTTTGAAACATCAGGTACACAGTAGGTGTATTAAAGCCCCTGCCTTTTGTTTGCGTTACCCAGAGAATTTCACAGACACATTGTCCATTGGATAAATATATCTCCTCCCCTGAAAAATTTCTGCTCCCTTTTGAAACTTTCAGTAGGAATTGTAACAGTAACCCCTTTCAGTTAAATTCTGATCTTTCCTGGTAATTTCTTGTTTCTTTCAGGATAAAATGTAATGGCAAGGGGTTTGATGTCTTTGTCTTGCTTTATCCTTCCTTCTTTAAGAAGCAGTTCTTGTTCATTCTTGGCTCTGAGGACATGCTTTGTGTAACATCAGTATGAAAAGAATTAGAATAAAAACTATATCCCCTTTTGGAACTGTGTCTATTTACTTAATATAAAAGATACAACAGTTTTTCAAAAGCATAGCGGAACAATGCTGTACTCTTTTCAATTTCACAGTAGCATCTGAGCCGTGACCAAACTATTTGACAAGAATGAATATTAAATCAGGACACTGGGAACAAAGATAATAAATACCTTTCTTACTGAGATAACAAATTAATGATAGATGTATTTTAAAATAAAAACTGATAAGTAATGAAAACATGGCTTGAAAGAGGATAAATGAATTACCAGAAAACAATTTGAAATGTTTCATTCTCCAGTCTTTAAAGGAATTGCTTCATTTTCTCAATCGTAATGATGCATATTTTCTTTTTTCTTTAATTGACAAATAATAATTGTGTATATTTATGGAGTACAAAGTGGTATTTTGATCTATGTATACATTGTAGAAAGATTCAATCAAACTAATTAATATCTCCATCACCTCACCAATTTATCTTTTTTCTGTGTAGTGAGAACATAAACAATCTATCTTACCAGTTTTGATATATGCAATATATTATTATTAACTGTGGTTGCCATGCAATGCAGTAGATCACTGAAATGCATTCTTACAGTCTGCCTGAAACTCTGTGTCCTTTGAGCAACATCTTCCCCACCATCTCTCCACCAACCCCCAAGCCTCTGGTAACCACCTTTCTATTCTGTTTCTACCAATCAATTTTTTAGATTCCACATATAAGTGAAATCAAATAGTATCCATCTTTCTGCACCTGGCTTATTTCACTTAACATAATGTCCTCAAGTTCCATCCATGTTGTAACAGTAACAGAATTTTTTCTTTTTTAAAGGTCTATAGTATACCACTGTGTATATATCACATCTTTATCCATTCATCAGTTGTGGACACTTAAGTTGGCTTTATAAGGTAGCTATTGTGAATAATGTTGTAATGAACATGAGAGTGACTCTATCTCTTTGATATACTAATTTCAATACCTCTGGATGTATACTCAGAAGTGAGATTGCTAAATCATATAGTAATTCTGTTAAGGAAAACTAATTATGGTCTGAGAAGGACTCTGTACTTCTATATTTGAGTCCTTGTGGATGAACTGTAACCTAGCTTAATAGTCAGACAAGACTAAAACCTAAATTAGGAGTATGCTCCTGTAACAATGACTGAGACTTGGCCAATACAAATGTCCATACTTCAACTACTCACAGACTGCTAAGTGTTCAAACTGTGTTCAAATAAGACAAACTCCAACCTGTAACCAATCCACCTGTTTCTTTACCTCACTGCCAACTTCTGTACATCATTTCTCTTTTTTGCCTATAAATCTTCTTCCACTACTTGGATCCACTGGAGTCTCTGTGAATCTGCTGTGATTCTAAGGGCTGCCCAATTTGAAATAGTTCATTACTCAATTAAACTCCTTAAAATTTAATTCCGCTGAAGTTTTTCTTTTATCGATTTCATTTTTAGATTTATGAGGAACGTCCACACTATTTTCCAATATGGTTGTACTAATTTACATTGCTACCAACAGTGTACACAAGCTCTCTTTGCTCCAAATCCTCACCAATACTTATCATTTGTTTTTGATGATAGCATTCTAACAGATGTAAGGTGATAACTCATGTGGTTTTCATTGATATTTCCCTTATGATTAGAAAAAAAAATTTAGCTGGGCATGGTGACATGCACCTGTAGTCCCAACTACTCAAGAGGCTCAGGTGGAAGGATCAATTGAATCCGGGAGGCTGAGACTGCAACGAGCCATGATCATACCACTGCACTCAAGCCTGTGTGACAGAGTGAGACACTGCCCCCCCCCCCAAAAAAAATGAATTGACCGTAAATACCTAGATTTATTTCTGGACTTTCTATGCTGTTCCATTGGCTTGTGTGTTTGTTTGTATGCTAGTAAGCATCACACTGTTTTGAAATAAAAGAGTAAGATGCTTCTAGCTTTGTTCCATTTGCTCAGTATTGCTTTGCCTACTTAAGGTCTTTCTGGTTCCATACAAATTTTAGCATTGTTTTTTCTATTTCTGTGAAAAATGACATTGAAATATTCATAGAAACTACATTCAATTTGTAGATTAGATTGTTTTGGGTAACATGTACATTTTAACAATATTAATTCTTTCAATCTATGAATATAAGCTATCTTTTCATTTATTTGTGTATCCTTCAATTTCTTTCATCAGTGCCTTATAGTTTACAGTGTACATATCTTCCACATGCTTTGCTAAATTTGCTCCTAAGGATTTTTACTTTATTTTATGTTTTCTTGGGGGGACAGGATCTGACTGTGTTGCTCAGCCTAGGGTGTAGTGGCATAATCATGGCTCACTGCAGCCTCAATCACCTGGGTTCAAACAATCCTTCCACCTCAGCTGAACTCAACACTTGACAAAATGGAACTAACAGAAATCTATGGAACACTCCATACAACAACAGAAAATGTATTCTTCTCACTGGCACATGGCACACACTATAAAATTGACTGCATGCTTGGCTATAAAGAAATTCTTAGCAAATTCAAATAAAATAATATCTTATCAACCACACTCACAGACTACAGCACAATAAAAACAGAAATCAATCCCAAGAAGATATTTTGAACCCATACAATTACATGGAAATTCAACAATCTACTCCTGAATTACCTTTGAGTAAACAATGAAATTAAGGCAGAAATAAAGAAATTATTTGAAACTAATGACAACAAATACAACACACCAGAATTTCTGGGACACGACTAAAGAAGTGTTAGGAGGAAATTTTATAGCACTAAATGCCTACATCAAAAAGTTAGAAAGCTCTCAAATCAGCAACTTAACATCACACCTAGAAGACCTAGAAAACAACAGCAAACCAACTGCAAAGCTGTCGGGAAAAAAATATGTATATAAATCAGAGCTGAACTGAACAATATCAAGATGCAAAAATCCATACAAAAACTCAAAGAAAGCAAAAGTTGGTCATCTGAAAGAATAAATAAGATTGATAGACCATTAGCTAGACTAATAAAAAAGAGAGAAGACCTAAGTAAACACAATCCAAAATGACAAAGTAGACATTGCCACCAATGCCAAAGAAATAATAATAATAAAAAAAATCCCTGAAGTCCAAATCAAGAACTCAATTCAATTCACAACTGTCACAGAAAGGATAAAATACTTAGGAATACTGTATCTATACAATGGGAATTACAAAACACTGCTGAAAGAAATCAGAGACAACATAAACAAATGAAAAAATATTCCATGCTCATGGATAGGAAGAATCAATATTGTTAAAATAGTCATACTTCACAAAGCAATTTACAAATTCAATGCTATTCCTATCAAACTACCAATCTTATTTTTCACAAAGTTAGGAACAGCTATTCTAACATACATAGGAAATCAAATAAAGAGCCCAAATAGCTAAAGCAATCCAAGCAAAATAAACAAAGCTGGAGGCGTCACATTACCCAACTTCAGATTATACTGCAAGGCCACAGTACTAAAACAGTGTGGTATTGGTACAAAAAAAGACACATAGGCCTATGGAACAAGTTAGAAAACCCAGAAATAAAGCTGCACACCTACAACCATCTGGTCTTCAGCTAAACTGACAATAACAAGTGTTGGGGAAATGACTCCCTATTCAATAAATAGTGCTGGAATAACTGGCTAGCTATATGCAGGAGATTGAAACAGGACCTCTTCCTTACACAGTATACAAAAATCCATTCAAGATGGATTTAAGACTTAAATGTAAAACCTAAAGCTATAAACAACCTAGAAGAAAACCTAGGAATACCATTCTGGATATAGGCTTTGACAAAAATTTCAAGGCAAAGACTCCAAAAGCAATTGCAAAAAACAAAAAATTGACAAATGGAGCCTAATTAAACTAAAGAGCTTCTGCACAGCAAACACAACTATCAACAGAGTAAACAGACAACCTACAGAATGGGAGAAAATATTTGCAAGCTATGTGTCTGACAAAGGCCTAATATACATAATATACAGAGAATTTAAACAAACCAAGCAACCCCATTAAAATATGGGCAAAGGACATGAACAGACACTTCTCGAAGTAGAACTCTGAACACTTCTCAAAGAGAACACTTATACTTTGTTGGTGGAAATGTAAATTAGTTCAGCCACTGTGGAGAGCAGTTTTGAGATTTTCCAAAGAACTTAGAAGAGAACTACCATTCAATCCAGCAGTCTCATTACTGCATATATGCCCAAAAGAATAGAAATTATTCTACCTAAAGACACATAAGCATGTATGTTTATTGCAGCACTTTTCACAATAGCAAAAACATGGATTCAACCTATGTGCCCATCAACAGTAGACTGGATAAAGAAAATGTGGTACACGTACCCTGTGGAATAATACACAGCCATAATAAAGAATGAAATCATGTCCTTTGCAATCACATGGATGCAGCTGGAAGTCATTATCCTAAGCAAACTAACACAAAAACAGAAAACTATATACTGTACATTCTTACTTATAAGGGGGAGCTAAACATTGAGTACACATGGACACACAGACAGAAATAATAGACACTGGAGCTACCTTGAGGGTTGAGGGAGGAAGGTGAGGAGAAAACTCCCTATCAGGTACAATTTACTACCTGGGTGAACACTTGTGCACCAAAGCCCAGCAACACACAATTTACCTGTGTAACAAACCGTACATGTACCCCCAAACATTCAATAAAAGATTAAAAAATCAATAGATATTACAAAACTCTAGCTAGAATGATAAGAACTAAAAAATAAGGTGCAAAGCATGGGTGTTAAGAATGAAATAAATTAACACATCATTGGAACTTTCAGACCAATAGAAGATGATAAAGAAATGTTATGAACAACTTTGTACCAATAAATTCAACAACTTAGATAAAATGGCCATCACAAAAGATGCTGCCAATATTAAAAGAATAATAAGATAAATTTATGAATAAACCTATGGCCATACATTCAAAAACCTAAGTGATATGGGAAAATTTCATGGAACGTCGAAATTGCCAAAACTAATAAATGAGAAAATGGAATATCTGAACAGCTCTTATGTACTAAGAATATTTGTTTTGAATGTTAAAGCCTTCCTCAAAAGGCAACTGCAGTTGGTTTACGCGCTGCATTCTAGTCAGCATTTAAATAAGAATAATAGAATACTATCCCAATTCCATGAGAAAAAGCAGGGGAAAACACTCCTAAATAATTTTATGAATCCAACATCTAAAAACCAAAAGCAGACAAAGACATTACAGAAAACTACAGAACAACATTCTTCTACATATATGCAAAAGTTATTAACAAAATATGAACACACCTAACCCAATAACATATGAAGAGGTTAATACCTTATTACAACTGGAGTTTATCCTGAGAATGCAAGGCTGGCTTAACTTCAATCAAGAGACTAAAGGAGAACCACATATTGATCTAATAAATACAGAAAAGTTATATGACAGGGCTGAATGCGGTGGTTCACGCCTGTAAACCCAGCACTTTGGGAGGCCAAGGCAGGTGGATCACTTGAGGTCAGGAGTTCAAGACCAGCCTGGCCAACATGGTGAAGCCCCATCTTCACTAAAAATACAAAAATTAGCCAGGTATGGTGACGAGTGCCATTAGTCCCAGCTACTCGGGAGGCTGAGGCAGGAAAATTGCTTGAGCCCCAGAGGCAGAGGTCACAGTGAGCCGTGGTCATGCCACTGCAATCCAGCCTGGATGACAGAGCAAGACTGTGTCTCAAAAAGAAAAGAAAAGTAATATGACAAAATGCAATAAACTTTCATTATAAAAATACTAGTAAACTAGTAATAAATGGAAATTTTCTGAACCTGATAAACATCATTACAAGAAAATATGTAGCTAACATTATACTTAATATGAATTGTTGACTATTTCCCCTAAAGTTGAGAGGGAAGAATATGTATTTTCATCATGCCTATTCATGTTGTACTTGAAGTCATAACCAGTACAATTAAGCAAGATAAAGAAGTATAAGGAAAATTAATTGAAAAGGAAGAGATAGACTTCTCCCTACTTTCAGACAAAATGATGCTGCGTATAGAAATCTCTATGGAAAATCCGTTAGCAGAATTAGTAAGGGTGTTTGGCAAGGTCACACAAAATAAGGTGACCTTGAGAAACAAAATAAAAGGGAAATGACACATATCCACACAAAGACTTGGTACGTAAATGTTCATAGCAGTTTTATTTATAACCAGAAACTGAAAACAACTCCAATTTCCGTCAATAGTTGAATGGATAAACAAAATGCAGTATGCATTAACATACAACCAAGCAGTTAGTAAAACATACCTAGAATATATTCAACAATGTAAGGCAGAGCAAACAAACAACAAAAAAAAGCAATCCAGACACAAAAGGATGCATATAGTATAATTTGATTTTTATTAAACTCTAAAAAAGATCAATCTAGTGTGTTATGACAGAAAGCTGATCAGTGTTTGCTTGAGGCTAATGTGGGAATTGACTAGGAAAATACATATATGGCAAGTTCACCTGTAGGTGATTTGGTCAACAAACTCAGTGGAGCACACACTCCAGGTTATCCCAGTACAAGTGCAAGATCTGTGCTTTAAGAGGCTTCCAAGAAGATTCCAGTTACCAACCATTTCCCTATTCTCAGATGGGATCACATACATTTTGTGGAAGAAATATGCAAATCCAGCTGTAATTTGTTCAAATTCCTGGCACATAGAATTTCTAAGTACAAGAAAATTTTTGCCAATTCATGCCACCAAATTTGGGGTAATTTGTTACCAGTAATAGTTAAGCAGAATAAAGACATCTAGGCACATGATAGTAAAACTGCTGAAAATACAAGAAAAAAGAAAAGAAAATCTTAAAAGGAGATAGAGAAAAAGATACATTACATTCACAACAATAGCAAAGAAAAACGTATTAACAACTTATCAATATAAACTATGAAAATTACAACATAATGTAATATCTTTAAATTGCTGAAAGTTTGTCATCACAGAATTCTGTATATTCTAGAATGAAAGTAAGAGAAGACTATTTATGGACAGAGAATTTATAATCAGCAGGCCTGCACTAAAAGAAATACAAGAATAGAAAATATTAATAGCAGCATTATTCATAATAGCTAAAAACTGGAAATAGTTCAAATGTCTCTAAATTGGTAAAAAGTAAACAAAATGTGGTATATCTATACAATGGAATACTATTCAGTAATAAAAAGGAGTGAACTACTAATACATGCTAACAAAAAAAGGATGACCTTCAAGAAATTCTAAGTTTTTTTAAAAAAACCAGGCATAAAGACTACACATTGATTTTATGTATATAGAATCTCCATAGTAGGAAAATTTTTGAAGACAGAAAGCAGAACATCACTGGGACCAGAAATCACCTGCATGAGAACCCTTTTTAGGATAGACAAATTGCTCTAAAACTGGATTGTGGAGACGATTTCAGCACACTAAAATTCATCGAATTGTATGCTTATAATGGATGAATTTTATGTTATAAAAGTATGCCATAATAAAGCTCTTAAGCAAATTAAGGAAACAAAATGCTTGAAAATAAAATCTTAGAGGAAAAAACGTACTAGGAAAGTACTACACCGTACTAAAAGAAATCTTGGTCACAATACTAGTATCCATCCAAATACAGTGTATGTAAGTTAATGACTATTTTTCTAATATTTTTTAAAATAGTATTAAAACTTTTAAGTACTTTATTCTAACACTATTTTAGAGTATACTTATCTCTTGGGCACTAATCATTCACTGATATTACTCCTAAAATATTGCTACTAATTTTCAAAAAAATTTTCCTCAATTTAATTCATTTTCCTCTTGCATAGCGTTTCCTCATTAGTCTCGAAATGCCTAATGATAGGAGAGGTCTGGCATTTCTATTTTAGAAAACGAAAACTAAAGCTCAGAGAAGTGGAACAAATTTTCCAAACATGACTCTAGCAGATTTCTTAATTATGATGGTCAAACTCAATATCCCTTAGTCACATTGCCTTGCTGTGCTGAATTAGATATATTTTCAATTCAGATATAAAATACAAAATGAAAATATTTATTGTTTATCCTCTCTCAATTGGTAAAAACATAGAATATACCTATACATCACCATCCATATCAAAAGAAAATTAAATCACACTATATTCTGATAGATGTATTACCCTTAGTTTTTCTGGTGTGTATCTGTGTGTGAGTATGAGTGTATTTATTTTAAATGTGTAGCCATAAAGAGATTAGAGACATATCCAAATACACTCTGGTCCAGGGCTATAAACAGGAGATGACTCCAAGGCGAGCCAACCTGCCTAAGATAACATTTCAGTAGAGTAGTATTATCCGTCAAGCCATAATTACAAATATCTTTATAGCCTTATTTGAAAGACTTTAGTAACTCTCCTAATCAGTCTCAAAAATTATCCATGGGATCTGAACAAAGCAGCAGAGGAAACAATATGTACACTTTATAACCAATGCTTGCTTCCAGATTGCAAAATCAAAGGTTAGCTTCCCACTCCCTAATTCAGTTGAAAGATGGACAGAAAGAGAAATCAACCACTGAGAGTAATAGCTGCACACATGTTATATAAGTTAAGTATCCATAGATTTTACAGGGAAGGGATTCTAAAGCTATTAAGGCAAATTAGAAGAGGAATATTACCTGACAGAAAGTTTTAGCTTAAAAGAAATTATCATTTTTCTCATCAGGTACTGTTGCCTCAGTGGGGTAAAAGTTCGTTAGTAACATTATTATTTTTCATAAAAATGTAAATGATAAAATTGTACATAATTATGGTCTACAGCATGATATTTTTATATATGTATCACTGTGAAATTATTAAATCAAACTAATTAATGTGTATATTACCTCACATTTTTCTGTGGTGAGAACATTAAAATCTACTGTTAGCAATTGTCAAGTACATATTATTAGCCATGCTACACAATAGAGATGCAGCATGTGTTCATTCTAACTGAAGCTTTGCACCCTTTCATCAATGTCTGTCCCCATTCCATGCCTCCCTCAACGTTAGTAACATTATTAACATATTGACTAGTGTGCTACAAGCTAAGAGAATTTTAGAATCTGTATGTTATACTAACAAAAATCCCGTTAATTTTTCAGATACCACAGGATTAGTTTCGACAATGTTGATAGTCATTTCTAGACACTAAAAAGAATATCCAGGTATTTCTAAACACAACAGCTTCATCATGGTTCTTAAAATATTGACTTCCCTATTCCACCTCAAAGTCTGCCTGAAACCAGCCAAAGCTGTAAGTGCCTAGAACCATTCCAGTGTTTGCAGATCAAGGACCAGTGCTTAATAGTTTCCATTCCAGGATATCTTCTAATCAATAGCTTTAAATACACAGAAAATGCTAACTGAAATCCACACACCCAAGCTTCAAACATAAACATGAATAATAATTATCTAAACAGAATTCATCAACTCTCCCTACAATCAGGGTCCTCTCCCAACCTTCCAATTACCATCAGCAGTCAATTCCCCTCTCCTCCCAGCTTGATTGCCCTTCATAGTTAATCAAACATCTGCCTATTCCTCCTCTGCAACACTCTGTGGTCTATGAATGACCTGCATCAGAATCACCATGAGTGCTTGTTAAAATACATATTGCGGTGCCCTGCTCCAGACCTACTGAATCTGAACATCTACAAAATGATCCCTAGAATCTGCATTTTCGTTCACTCCACCACTGATTTTGCCGTCCCTCAGAGTTTCAAAATTATTCATCTGAGTCTGGCTTTTCAAATACTTGTCTAGTCTGGATCCTTACCACTGCACATCAAGAGGCAGATAATGGTCTGCCAGCTTACCTCTTTCCTCTAGTGCCTTCTCCAGTCCACCTCACATACCACTGTGCAAAAACCTCAACACCTTTTTCATCAAAAATGCCTTTTGTTCAAAATGTTTAGTTAGTTCTTTTTTTAATCATACTTCAGAAAGAATTCAAACTTCCCCAATGAACATTTAAAACCTTCTGTGAAAGGACTCCAGTGTGTCTGGCTCACTAATATTTCTCATCACTCCACTCTAGGGTCGCTCTGATCACTTCAGATCAGGCTAAATGGCAACCTTATTTCTTACATGTCCTCCTTTTTTCTCATCTCCATACCATCCATCTTTCTGTTCATCTGCTCTATGCCTCTCTGTAGTTTTCCAAAATTTGATAGTTTACACAAGAAAGAAATCCAGAATCACCTGCCTTAAAGTGGTTAGGAAGACACAGAAATGTCATGAGTTAGTACAGATTTTTTAAAAATCCTAGTAGTACTAGTCACTGCTAAGTCATTTGGAGCACATTTATCTAATACCATGATTATGAGAACACAGTATTATGAGAACACAATAAAAACTAATTTACTTCACTCTTGTTTATTTTGTAGTATTGCAGTTATAATCTTTGTCGGCATAGTACCTTTTTATGTAATCTGTTTCTGTGGGAAACAGGCTCTAATTTTTATAGGAAGCCCATCACTTGTGGTCCTGTTGGGGCTGACATCTCCCTATTATCACAACCACTGGGGTGGGCACATGACACAAGCCCAACAAAATCAGGAGTATTCCATCCAACTAGACACACAAACACCAAGCTGAAGAAAACGGTCAGGGAGTGGCATTTCTCCCAGGTCAATCTGTTACATCTCTAGAAATTTTGCTGGACTCTGAAGAAGTGGACACTAATCATTGAAATTGCTGGCTTTGCCTTTGAAGTAAGCATAGAGGTACCAGTTGTCAGCTTGATGACCATGTTAGAAAATTCATCCCAAAATTTAACTAACTCAAAGGCAAGTAAGATTTAGAAAGGGAAAGGTGATGTCTTCATAGCATCACTTTTTACTCCTGAATCCATCGTGCCTGAGAGCTAACTGCAAACTTTTCATTTATAGGAGATAATAAATTTCTTTGGAGTTAAAATGCCTTTCTATCACTGTTAAGCAGGATATCTCTGACTGATACAAGAATAACAGGAATTGAGGTGTGACAAGTAACAGAATTTAAATATGAAAGGGATTGAATCAATATAGATGAGGACCTGAGAGGTGAAGGCAGTGCCTGGATGAGACATTGACTTGCCTCGCTTTACTTTGAGAATGAGTGCGTTATTGGTTGTCTCATAGTTCCACTGTCTAATATTTCCATTGTCAGGCAGTGGCACTTTGAAATAATGTAATGTATGTAATGAATGGCAGTGGACTGTGATAACCATACTTTTTGTTCACCATGCTTCTCATTCTCTTCTTGTTACACAGCCTTTCTTTTTCATGGAAAGCCCATTTTATGACACTTCACATTGCATCCCGAGTTCCCACAAGGATTAGTATATGATCCAAAATGGGTGAATCAGAGTAACCTAAAACTGGTCACAGGGACATTCAGGGACAGCACATAACCTAGGACAGACTAATCACAACCTTCCTTGGGGCTTTAGCTGCAAGTAACAGAGGAAAAAATCCATATTTTTTTTTGTATTGAAACTACTAGCTATAAAGATAAAATGAGTATATAACTTTCTTTCAATGGCCAACTCTACTACCATTCAGGAAAATACTGCCTGAAATTAAAGCCAACACAGGAAAAAGAAGAGAGAATGGAGAGAGAATAAGTGGTCTAATGGCATCCATCTATCCAAAGGTAGCTTTGTCCTCTATATTTCTAAGCTATGTAGACCATAAACCAATTTTCCTCAAACGAATTAAGCTGGGTTTTTGTCATTTGCAACTGACATATTTGATCAGTGCTTACATGTCACCTCACAAATATTCTACAGTTTTCTCAGATATATTAAATATATTTCTTCTAACTAAACAGTAATCCCTTTGAGGAAAAGACATCATATCATTGATTTCTTTTTTATCTTTCTAGTTATAATAGAACATTAGAACCCATTACATGGAAATTTGGGAGAAAAGTAAACAAATTAATTTATAACAAATGTTTACATCATTTTTTTTTTTCAGTTTTCTAACCCTATTTAATTACTTGTCTCCAAAAGTACTTAAGGATACATGATTCCAGGCAGAATATCATACAAGTAACTAACTGGATTCCAATCCCTTAGAAGCTTTTCAGAGGTCTACAGCTTTTATATTAAAAACCCATTTCAAATATTACAATTCTTCTTGAAATATGAGGATTTCAAACTCACAAAATAACTGAACCATTCAGCAGTAATTATAGCACAATCACCAGTGTCACATGAAAACCTTTTTTAAAAAGGTTTGTCTTTAAAAGCATGTATTCTAATGCAGTACTTACAGTTCAACCATCAACCCTGTGTGATGATTTGAAAAGTATTTACTGCCATGGCTCTGCTCTCTTATATATGCTTGGTTTAATAATTATTATTAATATCGAAAAGGTCCAATACAGAATATTAGTGAACTTAGTGGGGGCACTGAATGGTGGCTGTGATGATTATATTTATGTATCAACTTGACTAGGTTAAGAAATAGCCAGATAACTGGTAAAACATTATTTCTGAATGTGTCTCTGAGGTGTTTTCAGAAGTGATTAGCATTTGAGTCAGTAGACCAAAGATGATTAGATAAGATCCACCCTCACCAATGTGTGTAGACATCATCTAATCTGTTCTAGGTCCAAATAGAACAAAAAGGTGGAGGAAGGGCGTCTTGGTTCATTTCATGCTGCTATAACAGAATTCCTGAGACTGGATAATTTATAAAAAACAAAAATCTATTGGCTCACACATCTAGAAGTTCAATATTGAGGGGCTGACATGTGACACAGGCCTTCTTGCTGCATTATTCTGTGGCAGAGGTGAAAGGCTCAGAGAGTAAACAAGAGACAAAAAAGGGGTGAACTTGTCCTATCATACAAAATCCTTTAAAAGCTTCCTGTGGACTTACCAGAAGCTGAGCAGATGCCTTTGCCATGCTTGTATAGCCTACAGAACTGTGAGCCAAATAGACTTCTTTTCTTTAGAAATCACCCAGCTTCAGGTATTCCTTTACAGCCACACAAAACAGACTAACACAGACATTAATCCATTAACGAGGGCAGAGCCCTCATGGCCTAATCACCACTTAAAGTTCCCACCTCCTAATACTGTTAGAATGGTAATTAAATTTCAGCATAATTTTAGGGAGTGGGGAGGCAAACATTGAATCCATAGCAAAGAGCAAATTCATTCTCTCTTCTGGAGCTGGGACATTCACCTTCTCCTGTCTCCAGACACTGGAGCTTTCCTAGTTCTCAGATATTTGAACTTTGAACTCCAGGACTTACATTACAGGGACCCCCAGTTTTCAGGCCTTAAGACACAGACTGAATTACACCACCAGACTGTGTGTGTGTGTGTGTATGTGTGTGTACCTTCTACTGGTTCTGTTTTGCTGGACAGCCCTGACTAGTGCAAGAGCTCTTTAATCACTTCCCAAAGCCCCACATCCTAATACCATCATTATTGGGGTTAGGATTTCAACATAAGAATTGTGGGAGACACAAACATTCAGACTGGAGTAGTAACCAACTTTCTCTCCCTTCTTATTCATATTTTGAAAGATGTTTCTGACTTCTTATTTTTCATATTTTTCTCTCTTGAAGTCTGCTATTTTGCTTTATATATTAGAATAATTTATAAAGTAAAATTTGTACTCTCTTTAAATAAAAGCATGAGCTATTTACCTCCCCTCTGCATCAATAAAATAAAAAAGACTTCACCTAGAGGTGAATAGTTTGGACAGAACATTGTATTAGGAAACTTACTGGGAATTCCAAAGCTAAATAGTCTCTGTCCAGAGATCCTTAGGGATTTTTCCAGTCAGTTCAACTCATTACATATATACATTAGGTGACAGACCCAGACTATTGCCCATAAATCACCCATGCATTTGAAGAAGAGAGTGTGGGATGGTGGTACTTGAAGTGTAGAAGTAAAAGGCACAATATCCAACAGGTTGCTAGAGAAATGACTGAAGGAAATAGGAAGGGAAAGGAAAGCTTAGCCAATGAAATCTCATTTCTATGGAATTTTCCTTAAATTCCAACATTGTCCCTCCTCAGATCATATCCCTGGGCCAACTATAGCAAATGAAATAAGTCTTCTGACATAACAAAGCAGATTTAAAAAATGTGATGAAAATAGGAAGGACAGACGCTAAGATGTGAAAGAGCAATGCCCATGGTCGAAAGATTTACAAATTGCTTCTGAGAGTTTGCATCACAGCAATTTTCACTCACTTTGAAGGTTTCTCAAGGGCAAATAATTTTTTCCTCCTCTAACAAACAATTTCACTCGCAAAAGGACTAAGGTATACTGTGTACATCCAGACACCAAAGCTAATAAGGCAAACCTGCTAAAAGGAGGTCTGGAATTGAATGTCTTCCAAATGATCTTGTTCTCTCCACTGGGAAAAAGCACTTAGTGTATTAGTCACACATTAGCAGACCACGCATGCAGAAATCATCAGTAAAGAACTAATGCCTTTAAATAAATATCAGAAACCCGAGACTAAAAGAGAAACATTAATAAAGATACTGGATTGTTTCCTTGCTCACTTCAATATTATTATGGAAAATGTTTGACTTACTTCTGTCTTTCAAATTTAGGAGATCAGATCTAGAAAGAAAGATAATAAAGATACCTACCACTTAACGCCACTGAAGCACTGTAAGGGGTTTTTTGAAAGACAATTCTAAAATGAATGTTACTGTTGTTTGGGCAATGGCCTATGTCACTTTCTGCTATTAACCACAGAGAACTGTTTCATAAAGATAGTCAGGTTAAAGCAGACTGAACCCCACTTCAGCAAACATTGAATACTAAAGTTAGTCTAAGTTTAAATTATGTTGGGAAATATAGTTATGGCAAAGGGATAATTGCCAAATCACTAGAAATATCACATAACACACATATTTCCACCATATAACTCCTATTAGCAAAACAGTATACAACAGAAAATCTAAAACTAGAACAATTTCACACAAGGATATAGAGTACAGATTCTGAATCATTTTTGTTTTGGATATCATATGTTGGGCCACTGCCAAATAAAATATTTTTTAACTTTTCTTAATATTATTAACTATATGCAAAATAATGTACAGAGAAACATGCTTAGCATGTGCTTATTACTTTTTGCTGCAGAGTTGATAATGGCATTTCTTGGTAAAATGATGTGCAATGATAAGCTATAATGTACTGCCTGCTAGAAATGGCCAGTAATTATAAGAAAACATTTTCAGATTCACTATTAATCAGTGAAATGCACACTAAAACATATATTAGGTGCTATTTTTCACCGGGAGGATTGGGGAATATTTAAAAGCTCAACGATACCCAGTGTTGGTGCGGGTGTAAAGAAACAAGTATTCTTCTGCCCTACACTTGGCAAGGGAGGCAGAAATGGGATACATGTCCAAACCTTAAAAGATATGTACACTCTGCTTCAAGAATTCCATTTCTGGGATTTGAAAACAATCATTCAAGTGTTCAAATGTCTACTGCCATAGTACCGTTAAAAGTAATAAAAATAGGCAGGGAGCGGTGGCTCTTTCCTGTAATCCCAGCACTTTGGGAGGCCGAGGCGGGCAGATCAGCTGAGGTTGGGAGCCTGAGACCAGACTGAACAACATGGAGAAACTCCGTCTCTACTGAAAATACAAAATTAGCCCGACATGGTGGCGCCTGCCTGTAATCCCAGCTACTCGGGAGGCTGAGGCAGGAGAATCACTTGAACCCGGAGGCGGAGGTTGAGTTGAGCCTAGATTGCACCACTGCACTCCAGCATGGGTACCAAGAGCGACACTCCGTCTCAAGAGGAAAAAAAAAAAAAAAAAGGAATGAAAATAAAAGTAATAAAAAAAAAATAAATAAATAAATAAATGCTCAATGTGAAAATGTGGGCTTCTTATTACTTATTTTTGTAACAAGATGTGTTCTTTTCCTACCCAGAAAAACGAATATTGATTTCTTTTGAAAATATCTGAGAAATACAATAGTAGTATAAAAATTGCAACAAAATGAAGCAGGGGGAGAGAAAGGAAGGAAGAAAAGAAAACCCACAACATTCTGCACAAGTTGTTTAAATCTTAGACTTGTTACCAAGGCATAATGTGTGTAAATGTTCCTTCAAAAATTCATAGCCCTGGCTGGGCGGGGTGGCTCACGCCTGTAATCCTAGCACTTTGGGAGGCCGAGACGGGCGGATCACGAGGTCAGGAGATCGAGATCATCCTGGCTAACACGGTGAAACCCCGTCTCTACTAAAAAAATAAAAATAAAAAAACTAGCCGGGCGAGATGGCGGGCGCCTGTAGTCCCAGCTACTCGGGAGGCTGAGACAGGAGAATGGCGTGAACTCGGGAGGCGGAGCTTGCAGTGAGCCGAGATTGCGCCACTGAACTCCAGCCTGGGCAACAGAGCGAGACTCCATCTCAAATATAGTAATAATAATAATTCATAGCCCTTCTTCACTTAGAAGAATTTAGTATTAGATCACATGAACCGAATAGTTCATATTACAGCTGAGAGAGATTAGAGACTTATGTCAGGTGTAGAAGTACAGGACCTGTGTCTCCCAATTCTCATGTCCACTCCATACTACACAGACCCTGCTTTATCCCACTCCCCACCATTTTACTCGCTCCAATACTTTCTAATTCATTTCCTCTCTCTCTTTCTCTGTATTTATTTACCTATCAATCCAAATACCTACTTATCTACTTACCTACTATCCACCTTGCATTTTACCTACAGATTGACTAACCTATGTACCGTCTCCATCCATTTTCATTCCATCCCAGTACTATTTCATTCTCCCACCTCCTCCATAAAATAGAATTTTGACTAAATGAATGAAATTGTACTTTCTAAAAATAATTATAAGCACAATGTGAAACCGTTGCAGCTATCTGGCAGGGGGGCTATCATGGTAAAATTATTTTATGAGAAGCATGTGAACTACAATGGGGACAGGAATAGAGGTGGGAGAGACCAAAACAATCTGTCATGAGGCTACTGCAATTAACTAAGTATGCGTAACTTAGTCTGGGCTGCTATAACAAAATACCATAGACTAGGCATTTTATAAACATAAATTTATTTCTCATAGTTCTGGAAGCTGGGAAGTCTAAGTTAACGGCATCAGCAGCTTTGGTGTCTGGTGAGGGCCTGCTTTCTGCCTCCTAGATGGTTCCCTTTTGCTACTATTTTCTCATATGGTGGAAGGGGCAAGGCAACTCTCTGGGGACTTTTCTATAAGGGCATTAATCCCATTCATGAGGGCTCTGCCCTCATGACCTAATCGCCTTCCAAAGGCTCCATCTCCTACTGCCATTGTGCCCGGAGTTGGTTCCTGCCGGTGGGTTCGTGGTCTCACTGACTTCAAGAACGAAGCCACGGACTGTCACGGTGAGTGTTACAGCTCTTAAAGATGGCACCGACCCAAAGAGTGAGTGGTAGCAAGGTTTACTATAAAGAGCAAAAGGACAAAGCTTCCACAGCACGGAAGGGCACCCAGGGTTGCCCGTGCTGACTGGGGTGGCCAGCTTTTGTTCCCTTATAATCCCCTCCCATGTTCCATTTCTGTCCTATCAGAGTTCCCTTTTTACAATCTTCCCTGCAATTGGCTACTTTTAGAATCCTGCTGATTGGTGCATTTTACACAGTGCTGATTTGTGCATTTTACAATCCTCTTGTAAGACAGGAAAGTTCCCCAAGTTCCCACTCAACCCAGGAAGTCCGGCAGGCCTCACCTCTCACCATCACATTGGAATTGTCATTATATAAATTTGGGGGGAACATAGCATTCAGACAATAGCACTAAGGCAATAGGAAGAATGCATGACATCAATTAAGTTTGTGTGTAGTCCACATACATAAGGATATGAGGAATGCTACAAGGGGTTACACATATAGATAAAGAGGTGATAACTGTCATGTCACTGGCAGTTTTTAATCTAACAAAGTAGCAATAACAATAACCACAGTTTTTTTGTGTCTATTACGTACCACAACTGTAGCTGGACATTTCATTTTCTCTGTCTCCAAACTCCAATTTACAGAGAAAGAAACTGATGCTACAAGAAGTTATTTGCTTAAGATCATACAACTAGCAAATGGCAAAACTGAATTCAAATCCTACCTTAAACTCAAAGCCTTTCTATTATATGACAATTCCTTTGTATGAATTAGACCAAAGACTTAGAGATATTGATCCTCTGACTTCTTTTGATAATCTACGTTCCATGAAGAAATATAACAAGTCTTGAACTCCTTTTTTATTTTATATTTGTATTAATTTATTAATATTAAAGACTATTTAAGCATGTATAATACTCATGTTCCTCAGGGTACTAAAGTTCACTATCTACTGGTAAAATTCCTAAAGGGTCTAGCCAGTGCTGCATACATAGTAAGAATGAAATAACACATTTTGTTTGGCTCAGTAGCACCTCCTTGTATTTACCTTAGAATCACTGGTTCAAGATTCAAACCAAATCCTAGTTTTGCCTTTCTTTCCTATGTATTTTTTCAAGTTTACAGTTACCATTGCTTATTTTCCACTGTATTATCTGAAATTCCTCTATTACCTTGATTTTTTCAGTGAATTTTTCTTCATAGGCTTTGTTTGCCTTTTATTATACATTGGGATTAGAACTGCATACCACATTATTCTAACATGTCAAATTATATGTATATAATATACATATGCACATATACATATACACACACACACATATATATAAAACATACATATATATGTTTTACCTAAGAGAAGATAGGTATAAGAAAATTCCTAAAACTATGTTGTATAAATACTTGAGACAGAATATAATTCAGCAACCCAAGTATCAGTTAGCTGTTTTATCTAGATAAAGATAAGATTAACTCTAAAATTTCAGTTATCTTTTCTGCCATAATTTGTATTGTGGTAAATATGGCCAACTCTCTTGCAACTAGTGTTCAAATTATTATTTAGTTTTTATTATTTCCATTAGACATACCTACAAGAGACCTGAATTCTGAACTGAGCTAAACTGGAGAAAGGTAGGCACAACACGTCCATTTGCTGGTGTGGATTGTGGCAGAGGCAACATTTCTCTACAGCCAGTAACTGTTGCAGCAACTTCCAAATTTAACAAGAAACCAATGGACTGAGGTAGAAGCAGCAGTAACTTTGTAGTTCATTTCTATGGTGTGACACTTTGGGAGTCTATTTCTTCAGCCCTCTCAAAGATTCTATATTATATTTAATATTCAGTAATATATTTCTTTGTATTTAACCTAGCTACAGTGGAGTCAGTTCTTTGCCACTAAATTTTTTATCTGTATATTTAACTATTAGAGTAGGATATAATTCCTGAAATACTATTTAAATATTGTTAATTTTTTATGCTGCTAGCTATTTTTCCAAAACGAAAACTGGAAACAACTGACAGAAATCTACATTTAGAAGTAATTTTTTCCTTCCCAGAAGACATTCATTTCTTATTGAAACTCCTTCTTATAAACAAAGTCACCTTGAGTTTTTTAGGTATATGCTGACATGGAATGGGATAGGGGCCATTCAGTCTGTTCATCAGAGGTAGGGGAGTGGAATGAAGAAGAATCCTGTGTCCCTTCTCAAGACGGTCTCTGGTATTATGAATAAACAGATAAATTTCAAAATTATCATGTGCTATTGCATCATGGTGCCCCTTTGCAGTGGATGTTCTCCACATAGTCACTGGGAAGTCAAAAACAGCTTGGTTTGCAGAATCTTGAGAAATATTGCTCTGATGTTGCCCGTAGTATTTTGGGAACAGTTTGTGCAACAACTTAAGTTCAACTCCCAAAAATAAACTTGCTTCCATGTGTATAGTGGTTATAAACACAAGCCTCCATCTAACCACCCAGTGCAATCATTTCCAGAGTTCAGATACTATAATTAATGGTTGTAACATTATGAAATTACACATCCCTCATCCTTAGTTTAGCGATGCTTGTCACCAGTGATTTAATATTTTTTTCTTCCCATGAGCTTTGCATGTTGTAACATAAACACTTTCCCGTTGGCACTGGATAAATTCTAGGTGGGTTCAGGCAGAGCAATAACCTTAGCACCAGGATTATCACTTAGAAAAGTGCTCTTCCAAATTACATCGTCCTACCTGATAAATGAAGGAACTGTCTAGTTGTCTAACTACACCCTAATTTTAAAAGGTGTTTTCCAAAAAGAAATGGCAATTATCATTAGATGATCCTATCCATAGATAAAGAAATACAAGACATTAAAAAATATAAAAACCATATCTATTAAGACAAATGGAAGCGAAATATAAACTCAAGCCAGATTTGAAATAGAGTTTACTTCAAACCTCTGTGTCTTCAGTGGTTATTTGGTGTAACTTATTTCAATTTGGGTCCAACAAACCCCTCTCCTTTCTTAGGCTGTGGAGGTTGCTATTATGTGAATATTTGTGCCTCTCTAAAATTTATATGGTGAAACTTTGGGGGTGGAGCCATTGGGAGGTGATTAGGGTTCCACCCTCATGCATGGGATTAGTGTTCTTATAAAAGAAGCCAGACAGAGTTCATTTGACCTTTCTACCACGGGTGACAGAACTAGAAGGAGCCATCTGTGAAGCAGAGAGTAGGCCTTCAGCAGACACCAAATCTGATAGCACTTTGATCTTGGAATTCTCAGCCTCCAGAACTATGAAAAATTAATTTCTGTTGTTTTTAAATTAGCCAGTCTATGGTATTTTTTATATCAGCTTGAAAAGAGTAAGATAGCAGCATTAAGGGGTACTTAGAGACCTGTCTTTGGTGAAATTCACTAACAGTTACAACACCCCCAACAACATTAAGAAGAAGGAGAACACGAAGAGTAGAAGGAGGAAGACGAATAGGAAGAAGAATGGGGAATGGAAGAAAAAGAGAGAGAAAGGGAGAGAGAAAGGGGGAATGCAAAGGAATTTGCATCCTTGAAGAATCCAACGCTCAGTAACAAGCCTGTATCACTTGAAGTATATCAAATCCTGAAACAGTAAAACATAATCATTTAAATATTTATAGGCACAAGCCTGGTGATGGACAGGCCTGACTGATCCTTGCTCCTTGCAGAACCACACTGCCATGTGGCTGGAACCTCTGAAATACCAAGACATGTAGTTCCATCTGTTAAAGCCTGCATCCCAGTTCATCTCTGACCCTCACGAATAAAACAAAGGAAACGCACAGATGAAGCAGTATGTGCCTAGGTTGTTATGAATGACCTCAAATTAGAGTTATAAAACAAGGAAGTATTTCTCTACCTGAGGAGTATTGTAAATCCTGTGCAATATATCGTTTCATTCCTTCAGTTTAGTAGAATCTGTAAATAAGAATTGGGCCCCGCTCTGTGTGAGTATTTTTTGCACCACTGATCAGAAAACAGGATTTGCACTTAACCTAGTTACAAGACTTAAAAAATTCTAGCTACCTATCCAGACACACACTTTAAAATGCTCTGAAATTCTGCCATCTTGTGGGAATTTAGAAATATAACAAATGACTAGGTTCAAAGTTTCATGCTTTACATAATTTAAAATGCTGTACAATTGTAAGCATGAATGAACAGGCCTTTAGTAATAGTACCTAACATGCTAACATAAATTTGATTTTTCCTTACTCTTCTTATTCCATATTTAATAAAAAACAAATTTCAGTTAATCTTAACTTCATTTATCTGGACCAAGCAAATTCATAATTTGAAATAATTTAGACCTGGTAGGAACTTAAAACGAGTTATAATATTTTCCCTATTGTTCTTATATAGTTGGTCCCTGAGCAACACAAGTTTGAACTTCATGAGTCCACTTATATGTGGATTTTTAAAATAAATATATTGATTTTATTTGGAGATCTGTGACAATGACAGAAAACTTGCAGATGAACTGCATAACCTAAAATATCAAAAAAGATAAAAATATATGTCATGAATGCATAAAACATATGTAGATACTAGTATGTTTTATCATTGGTACCATAAAATAAACACAATTTGTTATAAAAGTTAAAATTTATCAAAACTTAAGCACACAAACATAGACCATACAAGGCATCATTCACAGTTGCGAGAAATGTAAACAAATGTAAAGATGCAGCATTAAATCATAACTGCATATACTGTGAACTGTAGTGCATACTCTACTACTGTAATAATTTTGTATCCACCTCCCAGTGCTATTGCAATGGGTGAGCTTAAGTGTGAGAAATATCTGTAAAATATTGTGTGACCCTAATAATCATCTCTGTGTAAGCAGTTAGTCTCTCCAGTAAATTGCATAACACAGTAAAAACTGACATCTTGCAGCTCTTGTGTATTTTTCATTAGTGCAATACCATAAACCTTGAATAACACTATGGAACCCATATGAAGTGCCACTAGTGATGCTGGAAGTGCTCCCAAGAAGCACAGAAAAGTCATGACATTACAAGGAAAAGTTGAATTACTTGTTATGTACCATAGATTGAGATTTGCAGCTGCAGTCCCTGCTATTTCAAGCCAAATGAATGCAACATAAATACCATTGTAAAAAAAAAAAAAAAAAGGAAAAGGAAATTTGTGAAGCCATCACTGCAGCTATGCCAGCAGGTGCAAAAATCTTGCAGTTTTTGTGAAATATCTTTTTATCTCATATTGTACATGCAGCTTATATGTGAGTGCAGGATTGATACAAAAAAGGCATATCCACAGGCTCTAATATGGTTCAATAAAAGGTGAAGTCATTATATAACAACTTAAAGCAAAAGGAAGGTGGGAGATCTAAAGCTGGAGAATTTAATGCCCACAAAGGATGGTTTGATAATTATAGAAAGATATTTGCCTTTAAATCTATCAAGATAAAAGGAAAAGCAGCTTTTGCTGACAAAGAGGTGGGAGACGAATTCCCAGATGGCATTAAGAAAATTATCTGAGGAGAAAGGCTATCTCTCCAAACAGGTTTTTAATTGAGATGAAAGTGCCTTATTCTGGGGGAAAAATGCCACCAAGTACATTTACTACTAAGGAAGAGAAGTGAGCATCAGGATTTAGGCAGGAAGTGATAGACTAACTCAACCTCTTGGTGTAAATGCAGTCGGGACTACCCTTATCCTTAAAGCTGCTACTCCTTGAGCCTTCAGGGGAAAAGATAAAGATCAGCTGTCAATCTTCTGATTGTACAACAAGAAGGTCTGGATTGTACAATTGTACAACAGAACTCTCTTTCTGGATTGACTCCATTGATGCTTTGTCCGTAAAGTCAGGAAGCAGGAAGTACCTTGCCAGTAGAAAACTCCCTTTTAAAGTTTTTTTGATGTTGGACAATGCCCCTTGCCGCCCAGAACCCATGAGTTCAACAGCAAAAGCATCAAAATGGTCTGCTTGCCCCCAAACACAAGATCTCTAATTCAGCCTCTAGATCAGGGGGTGATAGGGATCTTTAAGACTCATTACACATGGTACTCTATAAAAAGGATTGTCAATGCTATCACAGATAATTCTGATAGAGTATGAAAGTCTGGAAAGATCATATCATTGAAGATGCTATTATCATTATAAAAAAAGCTGTGACAGCCATCATGATCAAAACAGTAAATTCCTACAGAAAAAAAAAAACTGTCCAGATGTGCATAACGTCACAGGATTTATGACAGAGACAATCAAGGAAATCATGAAAGAGATTGTAGATACAGCAAAAAAAAAAAATTGTGGGTGGTGAAGGATTTCAAGATATGCATCTTGAAGAAATTCAAGAACTAATTGACACCACACCAGAGAAATTAACAAAAGACAACTTACTGGAGATGAGTGCTTCCAAATCAATGCCACACAATAAGGAAGATGTAGAAGAAGCAGTACCAGAAAACAAATTGACTCAGACAGTCTGACAGAAGGGTTCCAATTAAACAAGACGACTTTTGACTTCTTTTACGACATGGAATCTTCTATGATACAGGCATTGATACTACAGTAAATGGTTGAAGAAGGATAGGTACAACACAGAAACATTTTTAAAGAGATGAAAAAGCAAAAAACTCAGACAGAAATTGCAATGTATTTCTGCAAAGTTATACCAAGTGACCCACCTTTCCTACCTCCCCTTCCACCTCCTGCACCTCTTCTGCCTGTGCCACCAACCCCTCCTTCTCCTCCATTTCCTCCTCCTTATCCACCTCCTCTTCAGCCTACTCAATGTGAAGACGATAAGGATGGGCCAGGCACAGTGACTCAGGCCTGTAACCCTAGTACTTTGGGAGGCCGAGGCAGGTGGATCACCTGAGGTCAGGAGTTCGAGACCAGCCTGACCAATATGGTGAAACCCCGTCTCTACTAAAAATACAAAAATTAGCCAGACATGGTGGCACGCTCTTGTAATCCCAGTTATTCAGGAGGCTGAGACAGGAGAATCACTTCAACCTAGGAGGCAGAGGTTACAGTGAGCTGAGATCGGGCCACCGCACTCCAGCCTGGGCAACAGAGTGAGACCCCATCTGAAAATAATAATAATAATAATGATAAATAAATAGAAATTAAAAATAAGGATGAAGACATTTATAATGATCCACATCCACTTAATGAATGGTAAATATATTTCCTCTTCCTTATCATTCTTTTAGTAACATTTTCTGTTCTTTAGCTTACTTTATTATAATACAAGTAACATACAAAGTATGTGTTGATTATTTATGTTATTGGTAAGGCTTCTAGCCAACAGTAGGCTCTTCTTAAAGTTTTGGGGAAGTAAAAAGTTGTACATGGATTTTCAACTGATGAAGTGTCACCACCTTAACTCCCATATTGTTCAAGGGTCAACCATATAGAGAATAATTAAGGCCTATTCTAAAGTTGATTGTTTCCATATACTGTTTGGACTTCAGTTTTTATAAATTATAATAACTCAAAAGTAATGCTATCTTTATTTAGGACTTGTTTGAACATTTTATTCTTCTCCACCCTTTTCTTCTGTCTTCCTATACCTTAATGTATTTAATCATCATTCTATTATTCTTATCATTCCCAATATTTTATGTATACCCAATATCCCAGGGGGTGTACACCCTCCCTGTAATATTGTTTCTAATATTCGTGGGGAGAGGATATTACTCTCAATATCGTAGGGGATGTACACTCCCCAGCGATGTTGTTCGTAATATCCAAGGGAGGGGGAAATGATATAATTCTCCATATCACAGAAGGTGTAGACCCCCCTGTGATACCGTTCTTAATATTCAGGAGGGGAGAGGATGATATTGCTCCCCATATCACAAAGGGTGTTCACTTCTCTGTGATATTATCATAATATCCAGGGAGGAAGAAGATAACATTACTCCCTATATCACAGGGTCTTCACCCCCCTGTGATATGATATTGTTCATAAAATCAGGGGTGGGAGAGAGGATTATATTATTTCTCATACCACAGGGGGTGTACACACTTCTGTGATACTGTTCATAATATCCAGTGGGGGAGATAATATTACTCCCCATATTGCAGGGCGTTCACACCCCCTTGTGATGTTGTTCGTCATATCCAGTAGGGAGAGAATGATATTACTCCCCATATCGCAGAAGGTGTACACATTCCTGTGATATTGCTCGTAATATTCAGAGGGGGAGATGAAAATATTACTTCCCGTATCACAGGGCGTGTACACCCCCCAGTGATATTGTTTCTAATATCCAGGGGGGAAAATGATCTCATTATTCCCCATGTCGCAGGGGCTACAAACCGCCTGGCGATGTTGTTCGTAATATCCAGGGAGGGAGAGGATGATATTACTCCTTATGTCGCAGGGGGTGTACAACCCACGGTAATATTTTTGTAATATCCAGGTAGGGAAAGGTTAATATAACTCCCCATATTGAAGAGAGTGTAAACCCTGTTGCGATATTGTTCATAATATTCAGAAGGGGAAAGGATGATATTCCTTCCAATATCATAAGGAGTGTACAACCCCCTGTGATAGTGTTCTCAATATGCAGAAGAAGAGAGGATGATATGCCTTCCCTGTGATATTTCTCGTAATATCCAGAAGAGGAGAGGATGCTGTTACTTCCCATATCACAGGGGGTGTACATTCACCTATGATATTGTTCCTAATATCTGGGGAGGAGACGATGATATTACTCTCAATATCACAGCAGGTGTACACCCTCCTGTGAAATTGTTCGTGATATCTAGGGGGAGATAATAATATTACTCCCAATATCGCAGGGGACGTATATTCCCCTGTGATATTGTTCGTAATATCCAGGGTGGGGGAGGATGAGATAACTCCCAATATCATAGGAGGTGTACACCCAACTGTGATATTGTTCATAATGTCCAGGAGAGGAGAGGATATTACTTCCAGTACCGCAGAGGATGTACACTCCTATGTGATACTGTTCATTTTACCCAGAAGGGGAGAGGATGATATTACTGTTAATATCGCAGAGGGTGGACACCCCACTGTGATATTGTTTATTATCCGGGGGGGATAGGATGGTATTACTTTCAGTATGGCAGATGGTGTACATCCCTTTGTGATATTGCTCGTAATATATGGAAAGGAAGGATGATATTACTCCCAAAATCACAGGAGGTGTACACCTTCTGTGATATTGTTTGCAATATCCAAAGGGTGAAAGGATGATATACAAACAATATCACAGGAAGTGTACACCCCCCTGTGACATTCTTCATAATATCTAGGGGGGCAAGAGGATGATATTGCTCCCAATATCGCAGGGGGTGTACACCCTTCTGTGATATTGTTTGTAATATCCGGGGGGAGATAATGATATTACTCTTAATATCGCAGGTGGTGTAAACCCTTTTTTGTGATATCGTTCCTAATATTGAGGGGGGAGAGGATGTTATTACTCCCAATATTGCAGGGTGTGTACAATACCCCTCTGATATTTTTCATAGTATCCTGGGGGGGAAAGGATGATATTACTCCCAATAGCACAGGTGGTGAACACCCCCACTATGATATTGTTCTTAATATCCAATGTGGGAGAGGAAGATACTACTTTCAACATCGCAGAGGGTTTACACCCCCCCAGTGATATTGTTCCTAATATCCACGAGGAAGAAGATAACATTGCATTCAATATTGCAGGGGAATACACCCCCCATGATATTGTACCTAATATTCAGAAAGGGGGAGGATGATATTACTCCCAATATCTCAGCGGGTGTACATCCCCTATGTGATATTGTTTCTAATATCCAGGGTGGAAAAGGATGATATTACTCCCAATATGGCAAAAATGTACACCTCCCACTATGACCTTGTTTGTAATATCCAGCTTGGGAGAGGATGATATTTCTCCCAATAACGCAGGGATGTAAACACCCCTGTGATATTGTTCCTAATATCCAAGGGCAGAGAGGATGATATTACCTGTATTGTCACAATTCTCTATGAAATTGTTGCTAATATCCAGAGGCGTAGAGGATGATATTACTCCCAATATCACAAGAGAGTTACACCCCCCCCCATAACATTGTTACTAATATCCAGGGAAAGAGAGGATGATATTACTCCAGTATCGAGGAGGGTGTACACCCTTCTGTGATATTATTCCTAATATCCAGAAAGAGAGAGGATGATATTACTGTCAATATCTTAGAAGGCTTATGTAACTCTTTTATATTTTTCTAATATTTAAGAAGGGCGAGTTTGATATTACTCCCAATAAAGCTGGGGGTGTACACATTCCCTGTAATATTTTTCATTATATCCAAGAGGGGAGACATATTACTCCAAATATCGCAAAGAGTGTACACACCCCTGTGATTTTGTTCCTAATCTCCAGGGATGTAGAGGATGATATTACTTCAGATATCTCAGGGGCATGTACAACCCCCCGTTACATAGTTCCTTACATCCAGGGCGAAAGAGTATGATATTATTCCCAATATCAAAGGGGGTGTACGCTCCCCTGAGATGTTGTTTCTAATATCCAGGAAGGGAGATGATATTACTGTTAATATTGCAGGAGATGTATACCACCCCTGCGATATTGTTCCCAATAAACAGTGGAGAAGAGGATAATAATCCCACTATAGCAGGGGGTGTACAAACTTCTGTGATATTATTCCTAATATCCAGGGAGAAGAGGATGACATTACACCCAATATCGAAGAGGGTGTCCGACCCCCGTGATATTGTTCCTAATATTTAGATGGGAAGAGAATGTATTACTTAAGGTATCGGAGTGGGTGTACACCCCTCCTGTGATATTTTTCATAATATACATGAGCTGAGAAGACGATATTACTACCAAGGTATACAGTGGGTGTATACCTTCCTTGCGATATTTTTCCTAATATCCAGTGAGGTAGGCCACAATATTACCCCCAATATCGCAGGGAGTGTACATCTCCCTGTGATATTGTTCCTTATATCCACAGGGGAGAGAGGATGATATTACTCCCAATTTCGCAGGAGTGTACATCTCCCTGTGATATTGTTTCCAATATATAGGAGGGAAGAGGATGATATTACTCCCAATATTGCAAAAGGTGTACACTCAGTGATATTTTTCCTAAGATAAAAAGGTGAAGAGGATAATATAACTCCCAATATTGCAGAGGGTGTAACCCCTCCTCTGATATTGTTCTTAATATCCAGGAAAGGAGAACATAATATTACTCCCTGTATCGCAGGGGTTGTACACACTTCCTGTGATATTGTTCATAACATCCAGGGCAAGAGATGTTGATATTTCTCCCAATATTGCAGGAGGTGTACACACACCCTATGGTGTTGTTCCTAATATCCAGAGGGGAGAGGATGGCATTACTCTCAATATCTCAGGAAGTGTACACCCTCATTGTGATATTGTTCCTAATATTTAGGGGGGAGAGCATAATATTACTCCCAATATCGCAGGAAATGTACAGGCCCCTGTGACATTGTTCCTAATATCCAGGGGGGGAGAGGATGACATTACTGCCAAGATTGTAGAGAGGGCACACTCTTCTTGTGATATTGTTCCTAATAACCAAGAAGACGATCATATTACTGTCAATATATTAGGAGGTGTACACATCCCTTGTGATGTCGTTACTAATATCCGGTGGGAGAGAGGATGATATTACTCCCAATATTGAAGGGGATGTACACCCCCCTGTGATATTGTTCCTAACAATCAGAAAAGGAATGAATTATATTACCCTCAAAATCAGAAAGGTTGTGCACCCTCCTGTGATATTGTTTTCAATACCCAGGTGGGAAGAAGATGATATTACTCCCAATATCGCAGGAAGTGTACATCCCCCCCGTGATATTGTTCCTAACACTTATGTGTTAAAGGAATGATATTACTCACAATATCGCAGGGGGTGTGCAACCCCTGTGATATTGTTCCCAATATTCAGAGTGGTATATGATTATATTACTCTCAATATCACAGGGGTTGCACAGTCCCTTTTGTGATATTGTTTGTAATATCCAGGTGGGGAGAGGATGATATTACTATTAATATAGCAGAAGGTGTACACCCACCTGTGATATCATTCCTAGTAACCATGAGGGGAGAGGACGATATTCCTTCCAATATTGCAGGAGGTGTACCACCTCCATGTAATACTGTTCCTAATATCCAGGGAAAGGAGGATGATAATACCGCCAGTATCCCAGGGAAGGTACATCCCCCGTACAACGCCATGATATTGTTTCTAATATCCAGGGGGTAGAGGATAATATTACTTTCAATATCGCAGGGGGTGTACACCCGTTCTGTTATATTGTTTCTCATATAAAGTAAGGGAGAGGATGATATTACTTCCAATATCACTGGGCATGTACACCCCCGCTGTTATATTGTTTTTAGTATCCAGGGGAGGAGAGAATGATATTATTCCCAATATATTGTGATATTGTTTTTAATATTCATGAAAATAAGAGGAAGATATAACTCCAAAGATCTCAGGAAGTTTATACCCTCCTTATAATATTGTTCCTAATATCGAAAAAGGGAGACCACAATATTTATCCCAATTTAGAAGGGGTGTACACCCCTCCTGTGATATTGTTCCTAATATCCAGGTGGGGAGAGGACGATATTACTCCCAATATCACAGGGATGTACTTTCCGCTGTGATATTGTTTCTAATATCCAGAGGGGAGGAGGAGGATAGTAAACATCCCCTCTGTGATAATTTTTCTAATATTTGAAGGGGGAAAGTATATTACTCCCCATTTCACAGGTGGTGTACATCCCCCCTGTGATATCGTTCCTAATATTAAGAAAGGGAGAGGATATTTCTCCCAATATGGCACGGGTTGTACACGCCCGCTGTGATATTGTTCCTAATATTTAAGGGAGGAGAGGATAATATTACTTCCAATGTCGCAAAAAATGCACACCCCCCTGTGATTTTGTTCTAAATATCCAGAGGGAAGGAAATAATATTTCTCCCAAAATCAAAGGGGGTGTAAAACCTCCTGTGATATTGTTCATAATATACAGGTGGGGAGAGGATAATATTACTCCCAATATTGAAGGAGTGTACACATCCCCTGTGATATTGTTCCTAATATCCATGGGGAAGAGAATAATGTTACTCTGGATATTGCAGGGAGTGTACACCCCCCCCTGGAAAATTGTTCCTAATATCCAGGGAAATAGAGGATGATACTACTCCCAATATCGCAGGGGGCGTACACTTCCCTTTTGTTGTTTCTAATATCCAGCGGGGGAGATGATGTATTTTTGAAAATA
>NW_012103832.1:2866710-2890739 GCF_000951045.1 Mandrillus leucophaeus
CACCCCTTGTGTGATATTGTTCCTTATATCCAGGGGGAGAGAGGATGATACTACTCCCAATATCGCAGGGGGTGTACACTTCCCTTTTGTTGTTGTTTCTAATATCCAGTGGGGGAGATGATGTATTATTGAAAATATCACAGTGGGTGTACACACCTTGTGTGATATTGTTCCTTATATCCAGGGGGAGAGAGGATGATAATACTCCCAATATCGCAGAAGGTGTACACCCTCTCTGTGATTTTTTAAAAATATCCAATTGGGAAAGGGTGATATTACTCCCCACATCGCAGGGGGTGTACTCCCCCTTTGGAATATTGTTTCTAATATCCATGGGAAGAAAGGATGATATTACTCCCAATATTGCAAGGAATGAATACCCCCTTGTGAAATGTCTCCTAATATCCAGTTGGGGAGAGGATAATATTACTCCCAATATCGCACAGGGTGTAAAACTCACCTGTAATTTTTTTTTCTGCTATCCAAAAAAGAAGAGGAGGATAGTATTCCCAATATCGCATGGGGTGTACACTCTGTCTATGATATTGTCCTTAACATCCAGGTTGGGAGAGGATGAGATTACGTCCAATATCGCATTAGGTGTGCAACCTCCCTTTAATGTTGTTCCTAATATCTAGATGGGAAAGGATGATATTACTCCCAATATCGCAGTGGGTGTTCCCGTTCCCGTAGGTATCTTTCCTAATATCCAGAGAGTGTACACACCCCTGTGATATTTTTTCTAATATCAAAGGGGGGAGTGGATGGTATTACTTTCATTATCGCGAGGGGCGTACACCCCCCTATAATATTGTTGTTAAATATCCAGGGAGGACGAGAATAATATCACATTCAATATTGCACATGGGGTACACCCCCCTGTGATATTGTTCCTAACATCTGGGAGAAGAGAGTATGATATTACTTCCAATATCGCAGTGGGTGTATACCACCCCTGGGTAACTGTTCCTAACATACATGAGTGGAGAGGATGATATTACTCCCAATATCACAGGTGGTGTATACCACCCCTATAATATTGTTCCTAATATCTAGTGGGGGAAAAATGATACTACTCTCAAGTTCGCAGAAAGTTTACACCCCAATTGTGATATTGCTCCTAATATCCAACAGGGGAGATGATATTACTGCCAATATCGCAGGGGGTGTACAATCCCCCATGATATTTTTCCCAATATCTGGGGAAGAAGATGATATTACTCCCAATATTGCAGGGCGTGTACACTCCTTTGTAACATTGTTTGAATAATCGGGGGGGGGGAGACTTACATTACTCTCAATATCGCAGGGGATGTACACCCCCACTGAAATATTGTTTTTGATATCCAGGTGGGGAGAAGATGATATTACTCCCAATATAGCAGGAGGTATACACCTCCCCCAATATTGTTCTTAATATCCAGAGGGAGAGAGAATGAAATTACTCCCAGTGTCGCAAGGGGCGTACAACCCCACTGTTGTATTGTTTTTACTATCCAGTGGGGGGAGAGGATATTACTCCCAATAAAGCAGAAGGTGTACACTCCCTGTGTGATATTATTCCTAAAATTCAAAAAAGGAGAGGATGATATTACTCCCAATATCGCAGGGGGTATACTCCCTCTTTGGTATATTGTTCCAAATATCCATGGGAAGAGGGGATTTTATTACTCCCAATATCGCAAGGAATGTATATTCCCCCAGTGATATTTTTTCTAATATCTGGTTGGTGAGAGGATGATATTACTCCCAATATCACACGGGATGTAAGATGCCCCTGTGATATTGTTCCTGCTATCCAAAGCAAGAGAGAACGATAGTACTGCCAATATCGCGTGGGTGTACACTATCACTGTGATGTTGTTTCTAGTATCCAGAATGGGGGAGGATGATGTTAGGCCCAATATCGCAAGAGGTGTGCAACTCCCCTTTGATATTTTTCCTAATATCTAGATGGAGAAATGATGATATTACTCTCAAAATCACAGTGATTGTTACCCACCCCAACCGAGATATCTTACCTAATATCCAGAAAGGGAGAGAATGATATTACTCCCCACAGAGCAGGAAATGTACACCCCCTTCCCCAGGATATAGTTTTTAATGTCCAGGGATGGAGAGGATATTCCTCCCAGTATTACAGGGGGTGTACAAACCCCCTGTGATATTTTTTCTAATACGGAAGAAAGGAGTGGATGATATTACTTTCATTATCGCAGTGGGTGTACACCCCCACCCCCGTAATATTGTTCCTAATATCCAGGAGAGCGAGAGGATGATATCACATTCAATATCGCAGAGGAGGTACACCCCTTTGTGACATTTCCTAATATCTAGGAGGGGAGAGTATGATATTACTCCAAGTATCGCAGCGGGTGTCCACCCTGCCTAGGACATTGTTCCTACAATATAGAAAGGGAGAGGATAATATTACTCCCAATATCGGGCGGTGTATACTTCTTCTGTGATATTGTTCCTAATATCCAGTGGGGGAAAAAATGATACAACTGCCAAGATCTCAGAAAGTGTACACCCCATTTGTAGTATTGCTTCTAATATCCAAGCGGGGAGACGATAATACTACTGTCAATACAGCAGGGGGTGTACACCTTCCCCCGTTATATTTTTCCTAATATCCGGGGGGGGGGGAAGGATGACATTTTACCAATATTACAGGGAGGTGATCACCTGTAATATTGTTCCTAATAATCAGGGAGGGGGGGGAGATGATTACATTACTCTCTATAACGCAGCAGGTGTACACCCCCGCTGTAATATTGTTTTTGATATCCAAGTGGGGAGAAGATGCTATTACTTCCAGTATCACAGGGGGGTGTACATCCCCTGCAATATTGGCAGTAATATCACCTCCCCTCTTGGATATTAGGAACAATATCACAATTTCGGTGTAAACTTTCTACGAACTTGGGAGTAGTATCATTTTTCCCCCACTGAATATTAAGAACAATATCAGAGGGGTGGTATACACCGCCTGTGATATTGGGAGTAATATCATCCTCTCCATTCCTATATGTTAGGAATAATATCCCGGGGGTGGCGTACAACCCCTCCCGTGATATCGTTCTTAATATCCAGAGGAAGAGAGGATGATATTACTCCCAATATTCCAGTGAGTGTACAATCCCCTTTGATATTGTTCCTAATATTCAGGGGGGTAGATGGTGATATTACTCTCAATATCGCAGGGTGTGAACACCCCGCCTTTTTATATCCTGGTTTAGAGGGGGTGAAATTACTCTTAGTATGGAAGGAGGTGTACACCCCCTCCCGTGATACTGTTTCTAATAATCATAAGGAGAGACGTTGATATTCTTTTCAGTATTGCAGTGGCTGTACACTCTCCATGTGATATTGTTCCTAATATCCAGGGGAAAGAGGATGATATTATTCCCCAAAATGGCAAGAAATGTACACACCCCTGTGATATTCTTTCTAATATCCAGGGGGTTAGAGGATAATATTACTCCCAATATCACAAGGGGTGTACACTCCTTCTGTGATATTGTTTCTAATATTCAGTAAGGGAGAGGATGATATTACTCCCAGTATCATAGTGGGTGTACACCCCCACTGTTATATTGTTTTAGTATCCAGGGTGAGGGAGAGGATCATATTACTCCCGATTTAGCAGAAGCTGTACACCGCCCCTGTGATAGTGTTCCTAAAATTCAAGAAAAAAGAGCATGATATTACTCCCGATATCGCAGGGCGTGTATAACCCCACTGTTATATTGTCTTTAGTATCCAGGGGAGGCGAGGATGGTATCAATCCAAATATAGCAGGGGGTGTACACCACCTTTGTGATATTGTTCTTCATAGTCACAAAAGGAGAGGATGAAATAACTCTTAATATCTCAGGAGGTGTACACCCTGTTTGTAATATTGTTCCTAATGTGGAGAGAGGAGGACGAAAATAGTACTTTCAATATCGCAGGGCATGTACACCCATCCTGTGATATTGTTCCTAATATCCAGGTGAGGAGATGATGATATCACTCCAAATATCGTAGGGGTGTACACCCCCTGTGATTTTTGTTTCTAATACTCAGGTGGGAAGCGGGTAATATCAAACCCAACATCGCAGGGAGTGCACACCCCCTCTGTAATATTTTTCCCAATATTCAAAGGAAAAGATGATACTACTCCCAATATCACAGGTGGTGTGCATCTCCTCTGTGATATTGTTTCTAATATTAAGGGGGAGAGTGGATGATATTACTCCCAATATGGCAGGGTTTCTACACTCCCCCCTGTGATATTGTTCCTAATATTTAAGGGAGAAGAGGATGATATTGCTCCCAATACCGCAAAAAAAAAAGTATATCCTCCTGTGATTTTGTTCTTAATATCCAGAGGGAAGAGGATGATATTTTTTTCCAATATCATATGGGGTGTCCTGTGATAATATTCCTAATATGCAGGTGGGGAGAGGATGATATTACTCCCAATATTAAAGGGAGTGTAAACCCCCCTTGATATTGTTCCTAATATCGAGGGGGGCGGGAAATGATGTTACTCTCAATATCGCAGGGGGTGTACACCCTCTGTGTGATATTGTGAGTTATATTATCCTCTCTCCCTGCGGATATTAGGAACAATATCATAGGGGTGTGGACACCTCCTGCGATATAGGATTAATATCATCCTCTCCCTACTTTGATATTAGGAACAATATCACATTGGGAATGTACACCCGTTGCGATATTGAAATTACTATCGTCGTCTCGCCCCCCCCCCGTTGGTATTAGGAAGAATATTACAGGGAGGTGTACACTCCTTGTGATATTGGAAGTAATATCCTCTCCCCAGCTGGATAGGGAAAAAAATATTAGGAACAATATCACAGGGGTGGTGTACAGAGGTGATATTGGGAATAATACCACCCTCTACACCCTGGATATTAGGAATAATATTACTGAGAGTTGTACACCCCCTGAGATATTGCGAGTAATATCATCCTGTTGTCTGGATAGTAGGAACAATATCACGGGCGGGTGGGGGTGTACACTTATCAGGCTACTGGGAGTAATATCATTTTTTCCCTTCCTGGATATTAGGAACAATATCAGAAGGGGTTTGTACACCCTCTGCGATATTGGGAGTAATATCATGATCTTCCCCAGTGGATATGAAGAACAATATCACAGGCAAAGTGTACACCGCCTGCGATATTGGGAGTAATATTATCCTCTCCCAACCTTGATAGGAACAATGTCACAGGGCGTGTGTTCACCCCCTACGATATTGGGAATAATATCATCTTCTCCCCTTTTGGATATTAGAAAGAATATCACAAAGGGGGTGTCCCCCTGCGCTACTGGGAATATTATCACACTCTCGTCTCCTGGGTATTAGAAACAAAATCCACAAAGGGGGTGGACACCCCCTGCGATATTGGGAGTAATACCACCCTCTCCTTCCCTTGGTATTAGAAACAATATCACAGGGGGAATGTATACTTTCTTCGATATTGGGATTAATATGATCCTCACTTCCACTGGATATTAGGAGTAATATCACAGGGCCGTTGTACACCCCCCTGTGATATTTACAGTAATATCATCGTCTCTCCCACCTTGAAAATTATTAACAATATCACAAGTGGGATGTGCATTCCTTGCGATATAGGCAGTAATATCATCTTCTCCCGTTTTGATATTAGGAACAATATTACAGGGGGCTGTACACTTGCTGCTATATTGGGAATAATATCATCGTTTACCCCATGGGATACTAGGAACAATATCACAGGGGGTTGTACATCCTCTGATATATTGGGAGTAATATCATCCTCTCCCCCCATGGGTATTGGGAACAATATCACGGGGGGGGGGGTGCTGTAACCCCCTGGGCTATTGGGAGTAATAGTGTCGTCTCCTGCCCTAGATATTAGGAACAATATCACAAGGAGGGTATACACCCCTGCTATATTGGGAATAATATCATCCTCCCCTTCCCTGGATATTAGGAACAATATAACATGGGGTGGCATACAACCTTTGCTTTATTGGAAGTAATATCATCCTCTCCCACCCTGGATATTAGGACCAATATCCCCTGGGGTGTTTACACCTCCTGCGATATTGGAAGTAATAGTATATTCTCCCCCTCCTGGATATTAAAAACAATATCACTGAGTGGGGGCGGGGCTGTGCTCCTGCTGAGCTATTGGGAGTAATATCATCCTATTTCCCCCTGCATATTAGGAACAATATCACAGGAAGTGTGTATACCTCCTGCTCTATTGGGAGTGATATCATCTTCTTTACCCTGGATATTAGAAACAATATCTCAGGGGGGTGTACACTTCCTGCGATATTGGGAGTAATATCATTCTCTACTTCCCTGGATATTAGGAACAATACCACAGCGGGGTGTAGGAACTCCACAATGTTGGGACTAATATCATCTTCTGCCACCCTGGATATTATGAACAATATCACAGAGGATGTACACACAGGATGTTTACGATATTGGGAGTAATACCATCTCCCCACTGGATATTACAAACAATATCGCAGGGGATTGGACACCCTCTGTGATATGGGGAGTAATATCATCCTCTCCCTCCCTGGATATTATGAACAATACAGCAGGGTTGTGTACACTCCCTGTGATATCCAGAGTAATATTATTTTCTCTCTCCCTGAATATTACGAACAATACATTATGGCAGAGGAGTGCACATGCTTGGCGATATGGGGAGTAACATTATCTCCTTTCCCTGTAGATATTACGAACAATATCACAGGGGTATGTATACTTCCTTCGATATGGGGAACAACATCACCCTCTCCCCCCAACCCCAGATATCGCAGTTGCATGCATATTCCCTGAGATTGAAGAGTAGCATCATCCTCTCTTTCCCTGTATATTATGAACAATATATCGGGGGGATGCAATATGAAGAGTAACATTATCTTCCCCCCCTCTGGATATTATGGACATATCACAAGGGAATGTAAACTCTTTGCGATATGGGGATTAACATTATCTTATCCTTGTCTAAATATTATGAACAATATAGTATGGGGGTGTACACCCCTTGAGTTATGGGGAGTAACATGCTCTCCCCTCCTGGAAATTACAAACAATATCGTAGGGGGGTATACACACCCTGGGGTATGGAGAGTAACATCATCCTCTCCCCACACAGATATTATGAACAATATCACAGGGAGGTGTACACCCCCTGGGATATTGGGGGTAATATCATCCTCTTTCCCCCTGGATATTACAAACAATATCACAGGGCGTTGTAAGCCTTCTGTGATACTGGGAGTAATATCATCCTCTCCCCTTATGGAAATTGTGAACAATATTCTGGGGGGTGTACATCCCCTGCGATATTGGGAGTAATACCATCCACTCCTCACTGGATATTACAAAAAATATAAAAGGGGGTGTACACTCCCTGCAATAGTTGGAGTAATATTCTCATTTCTGGACATTATGAACAATATCATAGGGGGTGTACAGCCCTTGCAACATTGGGAGTAATATCATCCTCTCCTTCCCTGAAAATTGTGAACAATACCACAGGGGGGTGTATACCTTCTGCGATATTGGGAGTAGAATCTTCCTCTCCCACCCGCTGCTTTTGTATTTTATAGGGGCAGGATGTTGTTGTAGGGGCAGCTGATCAAATCTGAGCTGAAATTGTCCAATGATTGTGAAGACGATGAGGAAGAAAATGTAGATCTTAAAGGTGTAATCTTTAAAGAGACACCTTTAAAAGGAACAGAACAACAGGATGTTAAAAGAGAGTTAGTGATGAGAACTCCCTGTACTCTCTTTCAGATTCTAGAATGATGTTTGGTTCATATTAGCTAACAAAAATAAAATTAAACCTTAAAATTTTTTTAAAAGTTTGCTTTATGTGGTATTTCTTTCCCTCATTTTAGGGCTGTAGTTAATTGTTGTCTATCTTAAAGAAAACCTCAGACAATTCTAAAGTCAATTTACATTTATCATTAAGAAACATTTTAGTTATTACTGAGATACATTTTCAAAATGTACATTAATTGAACAAATAATCACATTAGTTTATGTAATCTAAACCTAAAATAGGAGCCTAGAGGTAGAAGAGAAGAGACTCTAGAACACTAGAACAATATTCAAAATTAGCCTTCGAGGACCCAGGCACTTACAAAAATAATTAGCTGATGTGATAAGCCTTGTTTCAAAATCAAAGTCAACAAACATCTAGACCAGGAGTGCTCTGGTCTCACTAGGAGTAAATTCACAGGTCTGAATCTCTCCACTGAAGTACATAAATACATACATACATAAAAAATAAATAAATAAAAATAGAACTTTCACTCTAAGAAATATCAAAAGCATGAAAATTTACTTTTTCTTATTTTTCCTAATGTCTTCTACAAGTCTACACATACAGGAGCTTAGAAGAGAGTCTGGCACATAGTGTATGCCCAAGAAATGTTGTTTACAATTATTACATCTTCAAAATGCACATGAATCAAAAATCTAGATTCTGCAAATGCACAGAAATTGAGAGGCCAGAGAGAGAAAGGAGTGGGCAAGCATTTAATTATATAATTAGCTAGATGAACACTGTTAACTTTCTCAAAAAGTCAGATGGAATCTATAAAGTAGTTTGACATACAGAAATCCAAGATTTGATACTTTTTGTTCTTCTCTCCAACTATTACTATTTAAATAAATGAAATAGAATAAATATCATCATAGACCATGAGCAAATTTGGGTATTTTGTTGTTGTTGTTGAAGAAAACTTCCCTTGGAATAAACCATTTTTTGAAACAGAAAGAACTTGAATTCCACCACAGGTGAATTTTAGGAGCTGAAAATTATTTGCATTGTATGTGGTTTGCTAAGAAGGAAGCATCAAATTAAATTTCCTACTACATTCATATTTGCTGGGTTAGTTCCTTTTCTCTCCTACAGTGGCTATAAAATCCACGCTAATTACCCATCAACCTCAAAGGGATGAAGCCAGGAGTAAATGGCAAGGAAGCAGCTGGAAACCTCTGAGTACTGCATATAAATGGGGACAGGAGATTACCCCTACTTGATCTGGCAAGACTGGGCCAAAGCCCTGGGCCAAACCCTTGCATCCCCAAGAGACTGCCAACAGGAGCACCAGCTGCACTTCAAAGCAGCAAGTCTAGAATAAGAGCCCTCTGGGAGTAGACAAAGTGCGTATCCGTGAAAAGTAATATTCAGCCTACCAGGGAGTAGTGGTTTCCCAGGATCAACAGAAGGCTGAGAGGTCCCAAATTTCTTGTGAAAACAGGTAATTTAGCCACAGATTTTTGTCTATCATGGTATTCTTTGAAGTTTTTTCTTCAATGTTAGCAGTCACAAATAATATATTGAATGCTTATTATGTAATTGTCATTCTTCATTCATTGTCTGATTTAATTCTCATAACAATTCTGTGAGATAGTTGTTTTTATTATTCCTTGTTTATAGATTAAGTAATGGAGACTGGAGAGATTAAGTAACTTGCCCAGGGACTTGCAAGGTGGAAAGCAAGCTGCAGACATAGAATTATCTCAAGAATTTGCTTTCATAACCATAATGGTTCCAAGATTTTCCGTGACTTTCATTTAGTTCACAAATATTTCATTATTATCCTCTTGCCTTTCTTTCTTAGTTACTACCTGCTCTCTGACTACTTCAAGGATAGAGTACGTATGAGTGCGCGCACACACACACACACACACACACACACCATGCAACTATTAACCAGTTCCAACCTTGGGCTGTGTTAATGCCAGGCAAGCACCCTAAGAGGGCAGTAATTTCCCGTCTCAACTTGGAAAGATGTGAGCCATGGTTCTCTCTATTCAACATCCATAACCTAAAGAGAAATTTCAGAATATGCCCACTGGGAAAGGAAAGACTTTTTGAGTTTTCTCTGAAGGACTTGACAAAAATCCAAACATTTGAATTTATTTTGTTTCTGTTCTGAGACTGTGAAATGCTTTTAAGTATCTGCTAAATTTTGCTCTAATATATAGCAGTGGGGAGGTGCTTCATCTCCCTGGAGTCATTGGAAAAGCTCGCAGAAAAGAGTTTAAGAAACAAACCTGAAAAGTGATACAAGTCAAGCCTGTCTCTTCAGAGGCATGTGCAGGCTGTAAAGTGTGCTGATAGGAAATTCAGCTACCCATAGGACTTTACAGCAGCTACTCAAACACATTTTACATTTATCCTGTGACTAGAGAGGAAGAGGAAAGTAAAAAACATTAAATGTCCTTTGCTTGGCCTCTCATACTGTTTCAAAGCATGAATGCTTATAAAGTTGTTTAGATATCAAAGCAGCCAATATGTGCTGGGTTTTATCTTAAAGGAAAAATGAAAAATAATGCTTTGGGGATGGGGAATCGTCCAATAAATATATCTCCCATTAATGCTTTTAACTCTGGAGAAATGTTAGAGTCCTTATAGGATCATCAAATAATCATGAGTGAAAATACATACTCACATGAACAAGGATTGAAATTCATCTGTTTCACTTTTTTTAAACACAGGGCTCCTAACAGTTCTCAGTCAGCTGTTACAATGTTTAATCATAATTTGGGCAAAAATAAAAATCTCCCTTTCTAAATGAATTACTCTTGCTGCATATTAAGCCCACTACTTGTCTTTCAATCCCAGTGGAGATAGATGGTAATTGGACACAATGTTTTTTGCAATTCCCTTTCAATAGCTTGAAAACAGTTATGAATCTTCATCTTAATTTTTTAAACTCTTGATATATTGATTCTCTTGTAATTCCTTTTCAAAATGTCCATTACTACATTTCCTCTTGATCCTCTCACTTCTCTAGAAATTTACTAAAACACAAAGACCAATATTAGAGCAATTTCCTAATAAAAGTTTGAATACAAATAAATATCCTATAATACTTATTTCTAGCTTTCTAATATCAACTACTTCTAATAGCTTTTAAAAGTAAACACTGTTAATAACTTACTAATTTTGAATTTATGATTCTGGTAAAGTGACTTATTGTTCTACCTAGTTTGGGAGAGTTTCTTTGGACATTTTATATCAGGATAAATTAAAAATATCTGTTATATGAAATTATACTGTTCCCTAAAGGTTAATATCAAATTGACTAAATATTTCTTCAATTTATGACATGACACATGGAATTGCACATATTTTCCCCAAGGTATTAGGAACCTAACCAAAATAGTGTCATCAATAATTGGATAGGAACAACATCAATTCAATCATCTGTAGAATTATAAAAGCTTAGATGAGGAAGAGCCCTTAGAGGCAACCCAGCACAAACTTCCCACTCTGAAATGAAAATGAAAGAACAAAAGATGAAATATCTTGACCCACTCTTAGTGATCCAGCCTGATCCCCAGGCTCAGTTCTTCCCATGTAGTATCCCTTCCACTCTGTTCCATAGCCAATTCTCATTCAGGACACCAGAAAAATATTCTGGTATGGTTTGTTCTATGTTCTTTTGCCTGCTTTTCAGTCACAGAAATACCTTTGTCCTTTCCCTACCTCTCTTGTTTCTTCACCCCACTGTCCATTAATTAATTCAGCAAATATCCATTGAGTTACTCAATGAATTCCAAGAGTATTGCCAACCGAAGAGTAATACAGTAAACTGATGCAAGTGTAATAAAAATATATGCTAAGGAGTTCTCAGGCCCTTTTACCCTTTTCACACAGGGCTAAGTTCACAGGCCTGAAAATCAAGATGTCCAAGGTGCCGATAGGTAAAGCAAGAAAGATTGGAGGCACTATCTGAGGAAGAGGGCTGTTACTGAGGTTAAGTGGATAAAAAAGTCTGGATGAAAATATGTCAAAGAAGAGAACTGTAGGGCTTGGTTATATGGCATCAAAGAGAAGTCTAGTTCATTTAACAGTTCCTGATTGTTTCTGGATTAAAAAAAGGAAATTTTGTTTCTTAATTTCCTTTTTATTATCTATGTCACATCTTAGGCTAATTAATGCAAAACAATATAACTAAGTTATACACTTAAGAAATAGATGCATGTCATACCTAAGGAATTATCTATAAGATATATAAGCTTTGATCCACCAAGAAATTATTCATTCAATAACTATATATTTTGTATCTATATGAAATTTTCTGTTCTTTCTAGTACCAAATGTGATCATTATGATAATTCTGTTACTTTTATTACATTCATCAGCCACAGGTGATATTCCTGACTCTAAGGTTCTTTCTACAAGTGTAATTTACTGATATCTACTAACAATCTCACTAAAAACAGCAGTTGTTCAAGGAGAGCATTGCCCTTTATAATACATGTACACACATTTAGGAATACATCGGACATCTGCATGTTCAAGCATGTATTACAGATAAGTTATGGGGTCATGAAACTTGGCAAGGTGATTTGTTTTTATTTCTAATGCTATGCAGACGACATATTTCTAATTGTTGTCACACTTGAAATATGTACTTATTTTTGTGTTTTCACATAGTTTATCAGTTATTATCAAGCAGAGGATAGCTTGAACCTTTTAGATATTATTGAAATATTTTCCTAGTTGCAAACACTGTGTGTATCAGAAACAGCATGGGGCAAATTGCCGCTTTTAAACCACCAGATCTCAGGAGAACTCACTCACTATCATGAGAACAGCATAGGGGAAATTGTCCCCATGACCCAGTCACCTCCCACAAGGTCCCTCCCCTAACACATGGTGATCACAATTCCAGATGAAATTTGGGTGGGGACACAGAGCCAAACCATATCAGCGTGCTAAAAATAGATGACAACATCCATGTAAGACACCTTCATTTTCAGTTCATCTATCTTCAAATAATTTGTCACCCTTTATAACATGTGAAAAACTAGATAGAATAATGAGAGAGAGTATACAAAGGAGCCTTTACTCTGTACCTCACTATTATTACAGCTTGATTCAATGTAGACTTTTCTACAAACAAAACCCTAGAATTAGAGATACAGTCAATTTCCAAATCATTGTGTCATTGTCCAGAGCCACTACCGAGGTACCAGAATGGGAAGTGAGTGGTTCTGATCCCTGAAGCATGATTAATGATCCTGATGTCACTGGCTAACTTTCAGCATACAGTGGCCACATAATGCATCACAGAGGCTATAAAAAGTGCTCTGCAGATATGCATTACCTCAGTTCATCCTTCCACAGAACCTGAAATGCAAGTAAAATGTAATGTTGAAATTGGCAGATTAGTTCCATGCCTGTACAGTAATCTCAACGCCGGCTAGAGACCTGGAGACATGGGATACTCTGAAAACAATCTATGCTAACCTCAGGTCCAGCTCTCTCTTTTGGTAGTGAGTATAGTGAAGTAACAGGAGCTCTTCAAAAGTTCATTCTTTAGAAAAATGACTTTCATTGCCTATGTGCTTGTCACTATGTTAAGAGTAACACATAATTTTTTTTACTTACTCTTTACAATGATCCCATTAAGAATTGAATTCTTAACATTTTACAGATAATGAGTCAGAGTCAACAAGTAAAATGACTTTAATAAGGACAAATGTAAGAGCCAAGATTCAAACCCTAGTCTGTGTTTCTGTGTTTTTTCCATAACATCACATTGCTGCCAATAAAAGGTATAATGCTGTGAAATAGTACCCATTTGCAAAACTGCAATATAAAAAATAAATGTTTTAATTTTGTGCAAAGTTATATAATAGTAGTATTTTTTGGAATTGTATGTGTATCCAAAACATTTTTTTCTTTTTGAGAGCATGTCACTCAAATAAGAAACTATTCCATCTCAGTTAACTTATGTGGCAGAAATAAAAAACACGCATTTCAATGAAATGATGAAAGGAAGAAGAGAGTAGTGTTTTTAATTTATGAAGTCATGAGTACTACCAATTGTTTAGTTATTAACCAAAACAATTCCGGAAAACATAATTTATGAAGTTGACTTTCTCTGAAAACAAAAACAAACGGTCAAACAAACAGATGTAATATAGGGGATTTAGTATCCTTCCCATACCCTCCCTGTAGAATCATACACATTAACACATCTTTACTCATTGCAAACCCTTTTCAGAGATGAAAAAGACACAGAAATCTGAACCAAGAGGCAGGCCTGTATTGAGATAAATGTCATGTCAACTGATCTGAAACTACTGGAAACACTAGCCTAAAAGAAAGTGAATAAAATGGTAAACATTCCACTGAAATAATCATAAAATTTACAAATCAGTATACATTAAGAACATAATAACTTACATAAAATCAAAGTGAAAAAAAACAGAGAGACTGCTTAGTCGATCATGGCATTATTTTTCCTGAGTATTGACGTAGTACCCAGGATAAGGTAAACTTTAAAACCACATACAAAGAACATGACCTGGATCTTCAATCCTTTTACAACCTAATCTCCAGGCTTTCAACACAACGATATCAAAATATATGATCACAAAATATTTAGTTTAATTCCTTCAATGCACTCAGTGGGGGTACTGTATTAGTCTGCATGGGCTGCTATAGCATAATAGCACAGACTGGATGGCTTAAACAACAGAAATTTTTCTCATAGTTCTGGAGGTTAGAAGTCCAAGATCAAGGGACCCTCAGAAGTGGTTTCTGGTGTGGCTTCTCTTCCCAGTTTGTAGACAGCTACCTTCTCACTGTGCCCATGGCAGGCAGAGAGCCCTCTGATATCCCTTCTTTCTATAAGGACATCAGTCCTATTGGATGAGGACTCCACCCATATAAGCTCACTTAACATTAATTTGTTCCTTAAAAACCCTATCTCCAACTACAGTCACATTTTAGGTTAGGGCTTCAACCTATGAATTTTGAAGAGACACAATTCAGTCCATAACAGGTACCCAATTCCATGTGAACAAGAAATTTCAGTTATATAAAATAATACTCGCCAGATTATTTAGTCAAAATAGGACAAACAAGGAGCCAAAGAGGTTTTGGGTGAGTCTAAAAATACTAAGCACAGTGCATTGAACTAGTCAGGTAAATGTCAGTATTAATTGCCTTGACATATAGTACAATATACTAAAATAATTTTTCATAAGAGTGCTTTTGAGGTACACCTACACCCTCAGGGACAGAACATTCAATGAAAAGTGTAATAATTACTTCTGGTCAATTTATCAACCATGATTATTCACAGAAAGCAACTTTTGATCTCTCTGACTCCTGCACTGGCTAAAGTTGTAACTCACGCAAGATTATGTGCACCATTCTGCTATGGATCAGAAACCATGTACATATAACAAGCCTGATTTTTCAGTGAGGTGACTTTAAGACTGTTGTAAGCAGTGACTCCATGTAAAGCCTGAAAAGATAGTATCTGACTGTTGTGTCTTTACTTTGCTTCTTTAGAATATTTTCTTTATCATAATAAAAGCCCCACCATGAAAACAGTAACACTTGTATAATAAAACACGTGTTTCCTGAATTATTAAGAACAAATCCATGTACAGTCAAATAACCCATCACAACCCTCACTAATGTGAATAACTGTGGAAAACAATCCCAAAGAGAAAAAAAGTTTAAGTTCATGTTGCTTTTCCAAAAAAGGCTTGGAAAGAATTATTAATGCTCAAAACCACTTGAGCATCACAGGTGCTTTAAGCATGTCTTTTCATTTCACTTGAACATTTAGAATATTCCAAACATTGTTATAATTAGTTTTTAAAATGAGACCATGAATTAATTAGAAATTTAATCATTATTTCAAGATAGCACAGTTATTATTTTTTTACCTTTTAGGTACTGCTCATAATTAACATTTTTTCTGCTTCCCTTTCATGAAATATTTTATAAGTTAGCAGGACATTTTTTAAAGACAGACTTCTGTTCTAATATTACCATGCTAAACTAATTACAATATGAATTTATTTCATAATTATTTACCATTTTTATTCACCCTCAGGGTACTGAATTATAATTAATTCCATTTCTCCTTCTCTAATAGATTTATGAGTATTATCATATATATTAAATTTTCAGTTCTGTATTTTTTTCATTTTATTGCTTTGCACACTGACAATGTGCACTTCATTAAAAACATGTAATCCCTTAGCTGGATGAAGGCCTAATTGCAATTCTGTATAATATAATAACATGTATGTTCACATTTTATTACAAAAATCCCCTATTCCACTTGAAAATTCTGGAGTTCCTATCCTCTTAAACTGTAATGTGAGAATAGGATTTAAGAATCTCATGCAAAACTAATAATAAGCACATTTGTTCATATTTTCACCTCCTGCTAGTTCTGTTACTCTATTTTTGTCAAGGTGATATTTAGATTAATTTAAATAATTAACAATATATGGAAGGACTCTGATATTTTTTCTCCAAAAGTGATGAACATTTTGTGATAGATAAAGCAATAACAATCTGCTGTTAAGTTAGATTCTTTGACCTAGTCGAACTTTCCAGAAGATGTTTTAATACAAATAAGTCAAGTCACAAGTTTACACTTGAGAAATTCAAAGTACAAAATGCAGTATAGGAATGAATAGTAGGACTGATAAGTCCTTTTCTGAGGTAATAAATACTTCACAATTGCTATCATGCTCTCCTTTGTCCCTCACAAATTTTGACAACATTCTCCTAATTTGTCCAGACACACAGTCCCTTTGGGAGCTCTCAGGATAGCAGTACCATACAAACTTGACAGGTTGTTTTTTGTTTTGTTTTGTATTGGCATGGCGGGGGGTTGAGGGATGGTGGTGATGGTGAGGGAGGGGTATCAGATGGTGAGGGAGGTGGTGAGGGAGGAAGGTGGTGGTGAGGGTGGGATATGGTGGTGGTGGTGAGGGAGGGGTATCGGGGGTGATAGAGGACAACTAACTAAAAGCATTCTGCCAAAGTTTGCTGGAATTTGCAGTGAAAAGTAATCATTGTGTAGTCAGGTCACACATAAACTGCCTAGGACCATAATCCAAAAAATAAGACCAGGAAAATAAATTGGATTTGTAAAGTTGTCCTTTCTGCCAAGTAAGGGATAACTTGGTCTGGTAAAAATTATTTTCTCCTGTTTAGAGCCCTTTCTGCTCTGTTTGCACATATTAACTTCTTTACCCAAACCTAAGTCCATCTTAATAGAAGGTAAACTAAAGAGTAAAAATACTCAAAATAGTCAACAACTCATTCTGAGATTTTTGAAAAATAACCCCTGAACGGTAAACTTCCTCAAGTTTAGAACATTTTTGCTTTCTTCAATGTTTTTGTAATCTAAAATGAGACTTTCGGGTGGGCACTTCCTCCTATCTTCTTACACTCTTGACTGTCAACTCTCTTACTGTCTCAGTTCTTTTCCACTCTTTCTCTGTTCTTCTTGTACATTTGATGTATAAATGCTCTCGTTTCTGCTAAATCTATTAAATTAGGACGCTAAACTCTTTGGGTCTTGAACTATCCATTTCTTTTGAGTTTCATGAAGGCAGAGGTTTTATGTGTTGTTTGTACCAACATTATTTCCAGAATGTAGCAGTAATATAAATAAAAATGTAATGGTCCTACAACCTCAACTATGACTTAGCTTCTACATACACATAGCTTCTATATACACATAGAGGGTCCAGTTTCGCAAAGCACTTGAAGAAGCTTAGATAGCATTCTCTCTGGGACATCTTACCTGAAAGTTCAATATATGTTTGTCAAATGCATGAAAAAATACAGTAGCTCCTATTGTATGGTGATGATGCCTCCAGCAAAACAGTACAAGAACTATGCGGTGGAAATGAGATTATATCTAGAACTGGGTCTGCATCCCTACTTTGCTGAAGAACCCAAAGTTAGAACCTGTGATAGGGAGAATAATGGCACCCTAAAGATATTCATACTCTGTTACCCAGACCTTTCAATATGTTACTTTACATAGCAAAGGGGAGTTTTTAGATGTAATTAACGTTAAGGGCCTTGAGGTGGAGAAATTAGCCTAGATTATCCAGTGGTGGGCAAATCTATGCAAAATCCTTAAGAGAGGAAGGAGAACCTTTACTTTCTTTTTGTTGTTGTTATTTTTTTTTTAATTATACTTTAAGTTCTGGGGTACATGTGCAGAACGAGCAGGTTTGTTACATAGGTATACACGTGCCATGGTGGTTTGTTGCACCCATCAACCCTTCATCTACATTAGGTATACTTTCACAAAGAAATTCAGCAACAGAAAGAGGATCAGAAAAATCCTACACTAATGGCTTGAAGATGGAAAAAGGGGATCTCAAGGCAAGGAATTTGGATAGCCTCTACAAGTTAGAAGACAGGAAAGAGGAGTCTCACTTAGCGCCTCAAGACAAGGAATACAGCCCTGCCAACACCTTAAATAAGACAGTAAATCTGTGTTGTTTTGGGCCACTACATGTGAGATAATTTGTTATGGCAGCAATAGGAAATTAACACCATTCCTGAGGCTGCCTTCCCAAAGGCTGCATTCCTAGATGCATCTGGTGTTTCTTAAAATAAATTCAAATGTTTTCTTAATAAAACAACCAAAATAACCACATCGATGTAGGTACTGATTCTTAATTTTGGTAAACATTTCAGCATATTAAACAACAAATGGAAATACTGACTGAAGATTTCCCCTCACAAATGAGATATCCTTACCTATATCTTTTTATTCTACTTACTTTGGAGGGAGATTTATTAAGGCTAAAAAATTAAATTATTTAAGCTTGTTCAGAGATTTAATAGAATGCAAATTATATCGATCCATCTTCTATCAACTACATGTTATTTCTGTTTAGTATGAATAATATATATTATTAATATACATAAGAAGTACGACTTTTCTATTACATTGTTCAAATTAAAATTCCCCAGTTTCTCCTTACCTCCACTGAATGCTGAGGGTGTGCTGAGAGAGTGTCAGTGTGGTGTGCAATCTTATCCTTACTCTTATGAAATCTCAGTACTATCATGTCGAATTCATGATTAACCTATAAAAGGGATTCTTTCATTGTCCTAGTAATATCCAGGGTCCAGAAGAGATTCTAATATTTTGTTTCATGAGAATAATATATCACAAAAGTTTTGCCAAGTAATTACCTCCTTCTAATAACTGTTACCATAAGAAAAACCTTAGCCAGTTATTTCAAGTTCAGTTCAGTCTTTTAATTTGATTTGAATGGAATAATTGTGTAACGCATGACACTCAGTAGAAGAGTCAGGTGTTTATACAATATTTTCTCCAAATCAAATTAAAGAACATTTCCACTGAAGGAGTTTCATGGACAACATTAAGATGCCCGAATGCTGGCTATCACCATCAAGTGAAAGCATTTCCGTAAAATACCCACTCAATGAATACAGAGGCAAATTCTTTTTTTGTATTTCTTCATATTTGTTACATCATGAAAAATAATTCACAAGTTCTTAAGTCTATAAAACATAATTATTCAGAAAAACTGGGATGTGGGAGGGAACTCCTTATCCTACTTCACTTAAAGGATCATGAAGCTACCACAGGAGGTGAGGCTTCCATAGAAAGGTGAGGATAGGGCACAAGGGGAAAAAAAAGTCACAGTTTTGGGGAAGAAAAAAAGACTTCCCTCAAACAACACAATACCCAACTCTCCCTCAGAGATAGGAGGTTTATTCTGAGTAAATTGGACTGAGAGGATCTAAACTTTTGACCTCAGGAGCATTTGTGTTAGGAGAAGGGTTGAGATCCAAAATTGGAAATGTGGGTAGTAAAGGAAAATCTGTGTAATGAATACTGAGACCCTCAGCACCCCATCCCTTGTTTTCCTTCCAAAAAGGATGTGCTGTCTTATGCTCTTTAAGCAGGGGCCTCAGGGACTTCAAGGGTAAAAAATCCTACAGATATTGATATTGTAGGTTACCACAGTAAAAATGCCAGCTTATCAGATGCAATCACCTCATGGTGAACCTCACTTGTCAAAAGCACCTGATTCTCCATAACCAACCAATATTTTAAAAATTATTTTTAGAGACAGAGTCTGGCTTTGTCATTCAAGCTGGAATGCGGTAGCACAATCATGGCTCACTGCAGCCTCAACCCCCTAGGCTCAAGCGATCTTCCTGCCTCAGCCTCCTGAGTAGCTGGGCGTATAGGCATGCACCACCACACCCGGCTAATTCTTTTCATTTTTTGTAGAGACAGTGTCTGGCTAAATTTCCCAGGCTGGTCTTGAACTCCTGGCCTCAAGCAACCTTCCTGGGGTCTTGGCCTCCCAAAGTTCTGGGATTACAGGCATGAGCCACAACGCCCAGCCCCAACCAACATTTTGAGGAACAAAGAGCAAGGGTCATTGGAGCTTTGTGAAAATATTCCAAAATAAAAAGAGCCCCAAATAAAAATTTTTTTGTAGCAGCTACCCACGAAGATTTAGAAGGGAGAAAGGAAAAGGAGATTTATTTTATCCCTCAATATGCAGTTCTGTATGCTTTGGATATAGTTTCAGGAAGCATGTGTTAATTTAAAAATTAAGATGCATACAATAGGCTAAAATAAATCTGCTTTTGCTTTCTTGTCTGGTGACCGTACTGGCAGAGAAAAGCCAGTCAAGCTTCAGGTAAGAAATTCTCTCCGTACTTCTAGAGCCAGGTACTATGTACTCTCTAGCATCTGTCAGAATCCGGGGTCTCACAGAAATCCACTAATTCCAAAACGACCACCACTTAGTGCCTCAGCAACTTCATAACATAAAAATTAGTATACCATATTTTCTTTCTTTGTGTAGCAGATGGTATTCAGAGACACTTTGTAAGACTTCTGCCTTCCAGAAAGAATTGATTCAGCTTGATTGGCTTCATGAATTGGTTATCAAGGGACAAAACGAAGACAAAAATGATATTATGACTAGACTTTCCAGTTGGTGAATATAGAGTAATCAAATTATTCCAACCAGTCATATAAGATTTTCCTGCATGCACAAGGAACATTCCACAGTAGAATAGCCAGATTAACCATCCCTGTGGGAACAGACAGTCCAGAGTCAATTTATTATGACTCTGAGTTGATTTTTACTAACAACATTGGTGTTATAAAACAAATCATCAAATGCTGAAATATTATACTAATTCGGTGAGCTCTTTAAACTAATTTACAATTGGAATGCCAAATTGTATATTTATCACTTAAAAATAAGCATGTATATTTCCTAATTTTATATATTTTGCATACTAACAATTTGACTTTTATATTCCTTTATTGGTGAGGGTACGCCAATTGCTGTGATAAATCCAAATTATATAATAGCTCAAGCACAAAATAAGTTTTTTCTTACTCAAAGTTCAAAGCAGGTGGATGAGCAGCTCTCTCTCAAGAGATGATTCAAGTATCAGGATCCTTCCTTCTGGTGGCTACACAATCTGTAACGTGCAGCTTCCAGAGTCACAGGGCTTGTGTGCAGCATGCTGCAAAAGAGGAAAGGACCTGGCATGTCTTGCATAGGTATGCTATCTATATAATTTGTCTAAACTGGGCTACTTTAGGGAGTGAAAGAGCCACTAACTAGGCTTGACCAAGTATAACCTGTAACTGTCCTAGGCACAGTAAGATGATTATAACCCTAGGCATGGTAGGTTTTATGAATCAGGCCCTGGAGCAGTGTACAGCATTCCTTTTCAAATCCTAATTCATCATATGGTCATGCCCAACTATACAGTAGACTGAAAAATATGGACTCGACATGTCACCAGCAAGAGAAGAATGCAAATTTGATCAAAGCTAGTCAGCCAGCCTGTCTCTGATACTCTTATTTTTGCCACACTGAATTACTCTACTTCCATAGCAAATAGTCTGCCTGAAAGGACTCACTTATTCAATAATGAGACAAAACCCCTATGCTTTTGAAGTTTATATTCTAGTGTGGAAGACAGTGATAAACCAACATATAGAGTACAACGTCCAGTAGTTATAAATTCCATGAAGCAAAACACATGTTGAGAAGGTACTTTTGAAATCAAATACTCAGGGAGGGAGCCTCACTGTAATGTAAAACAGAAGTCAGATACTTTTTAGATAAAATCATCAGGGAGAGCCTCACCATAATGTGGGGCAGGAACTTCAATAAACTATGAGAGGGAGCTGCTTGAGTATCTGTAGGAAGAACTTTCCAAGCAGAGAAATTAAAATATATTTTTATAAAAGTAACAAATTAGTCAAAAATTTTTCTCTTGCATTTTAGATAACTATAATAAATAGTGAATTAGGACTATCACTATTATGTCAAATTTTCAAGATATTGTTAACACAAAATCATACTTCATTTTTTAGTCTGAGAAATTATAACTAAAATTTTTCATAAAATTGTCTTTATTTTTAAGCACAAAATTATTTTATTTTAAACCCTTATAGTAGAAAGTCATTACAATATGCATTTAAAACAACTGACAACACTTTAACCTCTTCATTACTTTGAGTTGTGAGTGTCAGAAATCTAACTCAAATTAGGTCATGTAAGTGCAGGGACTATATTGACTCACTGGACTATACGAAATCTTTACTCAGGAACTTATTATCTCTATCAAGATTCTTTCTCCATTCTTATCTTCATTCCTCTCTGCATTGATCTTTTATCTCTCACTTCAGATGGCATCCTCCATTTCTGTGGAGGAAGTGATTGGCTTTTATTATCAGTAATTCAGTTATTTTTCAGTTTCCAGATTATATTGTCCTACTACATCAATCCTAAAGCAACTAAAGGACTTCTCATTCTTTTGTATATAAACACAAAGAAGTGTTCTGATTGACTTTATGGAATCACACGCCCATCTCTTGTACTAATCACCATGGCTAGGGGGTGAGAGTTCCATTGGTTAGAGTGGCTCAAATCTAGTTTCCCAAAATAAGATGAGTACTGTTAACAGAAGAAGGGAGGAAGTATTACTGGACAGACGAAAACAATCATTATTAAAATGCTGTCCATTAAATGAGAAGTATTGAGTATTACATACTATGTGGCACAGACATCAGAATCAGAATCAGGTGGACTTGGGAATGGGAATAAACACTGGTACACAGATTACTATTAATAGTTGTGTGACTTTGGGCATGTTGCTAAATGTCTTTAAGCTTAGATTCTTCATCTATTAAATTTTAATAATAAAGGACCTATCCCATAGTTGTACAAATTAAGGGAGCATTTAGTAAGTGCTCAAATAATAACTGCTGTTATTTTAATTTCACGTTTTTCAATGAATTCTCACAACAGTCCCATGAAACAGGTAGTAATACCTCTAATTATAGATGAAGAAAATGAAACTCAGGAGAAGTTCAATTACTTTGCCCAAAGTCACATAGCTGATAAGTGGCATATCTAGGATTGGGTTCAAATTCCATGTCTGCAGGATTCCAAAGACCATATTCCTTCCACCATACTACATTGCCTTAACCACTACATAATTCTTTGTAATAATCTTAGGAGACTATTAAAGTACATAGAGTTATTTTCCCCTAAATTAAATGGTATCTTCCCTACCCCAATGTTTTCATCCTGGTAATCTGTCATTTCTTTCTACTGCCTGTGAGCCTGTGATCATGGAAAAAATGACATGGTTAAACAGAGAAAAACAGTTCATTATAGACAAATGATATCAGAAATTCTGCAATTGGACAGTGATTTTATTTGCTTCAATTTTTAATTGCTACAAATGTTCAATGTTCTAATAAGACAGCTATTGCTATAGAAAGTCAAAGTTTAGAGACCTGAACTCAAAGCGCTGTTTTAGTATCTGAGTCTCAGTTTCATCATTTGTAAAAACTGAAAAGCCACCTACGTTACAGAATTGAGGTGGTGATTAAATGATACATGGAATGTGGAAGTGTTACGCAAAGTATAAAATGCTAAATAAATATAAGACATATTATTGATAATAAGCTTAAGAATAAAACATTTTATCAGATTCTTAAACTTTAGTATAAGCCTATTTTAGATCCTGTCCTAAGAGTTGCATTTGAAAAAAGAAAAAGCTAGGACCCTCAAAATTTAAGTCAGAGAAAAGAAAAGCAAGCTCTGCAGTAAAGAAAACGCAAGAAAAGGGGAGCCTGAAGCCACCAGAAGACAA
>NW_012103832.1:2890912-2906900 GCF_000951045.1 Mandrillus leucophaeus
ATATATATATAAAACACAAATACTCAATTATGCAGGGTTAAGAGAGAGGTCTTCTCAAGCACTCTCACACAAATTTAATCAAACTACAGCTAATTTAAAAAAGTACAAGTTCAGAGGCAATTTATAGTATATATTAAAACATCCGTTTCAACAGGCGAACTTTGTGCATTTGCAAATAACGACATTAACACCAATAAATTGCTTTGGATACAGTATTGTCACTTGCATGCTATATTAATTTACTGCACTAATTAACTTACTGTCTCACACCAAATCAACGTGCCCTCTCCGGGATGAACTCATATTAACATGGACTATATATGACCCACCTTAACTCTTTGATAAGTGTTCTTCAATATACAGACAGTTATTTCTAAGAATTTTCCTGTGATGCCAAAATTTTTATTATACAAACCATCATTCCAATGTGCATGATACTAGTTTGTTTTATTTTTGGCATTTTTAATTCAAGTGCCATCAGTCCTGGATTTGGAACCTTTCTTCATTACTTTTATTTTTACAAATACAGGAAACAAAGACATACTCAACCGTTTCACAGATTGCAGCGTTATTGTAGAAACAGAGATCTCAAAGAAGATCTAAGATCTTTGAAGAGTAAGATACACAATAGCCAACACTCATGGTGTTACAGTCTTGCCAATGCACCATAACGTAGCAGTCTTTAATTGTGAGGTATCACTCAGAGTTCTTGTCTCATGACCAAGAATTAAGGAGTATGGAATCAAAGGGTAAGGTTGGAGTGAAAATTTAGTAAGTGAAAGAAGAAAGGTCTCTGGCACAGAGAGGGGACCCAGAAGAGGGTTGCCATTTTTACAGTTGAATGCAAAATGCAAAGGCTTTAAAAAAAAAAAAAAAACACAAAAAAAACAACAACAACAATAAAGGCTGGATGTCTCATTTGCATAAGGTGTGAATTTCTGGTAACTCTACTTTGTCCTTCTAGTGTACATGAGGGCCCTTAGCTTGTGTTACTCCATAATGCTTTGTTCCCTTTACTGCACATGTGTTAGGGCATGGAATTTTCCATTGCAGACAGGCAAGTAACCTGTGTAGCCTTTCTTATCTATGCAGCTGTGGGCATGTCCTAGGAAGCTCCCCTGTGCAAGTTCCCTTATCTGCGCCTGGAGCTTGAGTTTTCAGGCTGTTCTTTTGTTTGAAAGAATTCAACCAAGGACCCACCCAAACTGCCTGCCTGACCAGTTTCTTTCTTTCTTCTCTCTCATTTCCCGCTTCAGGGATGGGGACCCTAACTTCTGTTAGGTATGTGGGGTAATGATACTACTGGAGAAAGGTGTTGTGTGGGGAACAGCAGCTAGGTTTCCTCCTGGGACTGGTATGGAGGTCCTTGGATAAAAGGCATGTCCATGTGCAGTTTTATTTGCATTACCGTTTGGAGCTTGATAGCCTTTATGTGAGAAGAAACAGTTTGGGTTATTGGAGTACATGTATTAAAATGAAACGAGGGGTGGAGGGTAAAGACAACTCAAGACTGCCAACACACCCAGATAACTGGTGACTATAGTTATGCCTACCAAGATATGGATGCATGGGGCTTGGTTTTGGTTAACTTCCTTGGTTTTATTTTTCAAACAAAGAAACCTCCAGTTTATGGGCATCCTATTTATTCCCATTACCAGGCAGGATTTGCAGGATAATTGTCCAGAATTTGAATATTGATCCAGATTTTTACATTACCCATCCGTTTTTGTTTCTTCTGAGCTGCAGCCAGAGATTGCTGGTTGGTTACAGGAATAAGCAGGGTTAGTCTAAAATGTAGGCAAGAACTTTAAAAAACTAATGAGATTAGAATTTAATGACAACCATATGATAATTTTTCTCTCTCCAGTCGTCATTTTTGTTAAAAACAAATCATGATAGGACTGAGTTGTTTGTAAACTACACTTCAGTTTTTATACTTGGCCTGATTATTTGCATAAAGTGCAGCAAGAATAATTATTTTTACATAAGCCTTTTAAATAGGCTTTATGGAACTCTGTTCCACAAAGAATCTCAGATAGAACTTTTTAAAGTCAAGCCCAGCCATGGGTTTGTACCCTCAAGTACCTATGAGTTGGGTGACTTGCTATTTTTTTGAGGTCCCAGGAACAAGGCATTCCTGGGCCTATTAGAAAGTGATATTTACTCACCACAGATTAGCAATCCTGTACAGGGAGTGTGTAGACAAGGTATCAGTCAAGTTTTGCCAAGGGGCTTTTATTAGCTCTGCATGATAACCTTGATTCTTTAAAGAGTAGTATACCCTTCCAGTCAAAGCCTTGGTAAAACAAGCATTTTCTCCAATTGCATCCTGTTGCAAAAGAAAATGGATTCTTATTGCACTGATGCAAACAACTATATTGCCATAAGTCAAGAATACTCACAAAGAGTTTCCAAATTCTGGGGAAGCCAGGCAGAGAGAAACAAATATTCTCCAAATGTTGTTCACAGGAGTATACCTTACTCAATTATTAAAAGCTGTAGCTAGCTTAAAAGAAAAGTTTCCTAGACTCAGAAAAACAAAACAAGGATAAGCAATGTCTTAAGCGAAACATTTAAAACAATTACTTCAGTTTTCTATTAGCTCAGTCTATTTCTTTAACTCTTATTCTGCTCGATATTTCTAACTACTTCAGCTTTTCGTGAGTACTGTACATTTTTCTTTTATCAGAAACCTGCATTTGAGAGCAGCTGTTAAAGTCCTACAGCTGATCATAAACCATCTTTTGAAGAGAATTAAAACAAGACAACAGTTGTCTGTAAATGACAAATTTTCCAGGGTTGTTACAGTCAAGAATATGATTGGTGAAGACATTTGGTTATTTCTGTGGTTTACAATAGCTTAACATAATAAACCTAATGATCACTGACAGCATATGTTTAGACATTAGAACCTTAGACATCCCATATGATTTTGGAACATATATTAATATTATTTACTGAAATAAAACCTGAAGAAGATTACACATCACTTTGGCAATCCCTTCTATGTAAACATGCTAAATTATCCTATTTACCACTTTTCTGGATGCTCCAGAGACCCTCTGTTGCATCCAAAAGCTAGGCATCAGGAGAGACGATTTTGAAACTGAAGTTTAATTTTGGGGAGGCTGTTAAATTTAGAGGTATAAAAACTTGATATTATGAAATACAATTACAGATTACTATATTATTTATTTTCCCAAAATAATTACTCAAAAATTTGAAAAAGCAAAATCCTTTTATTAGCCTTTACTATTACATGAAAATCCTTTTCAAAAGGAAGAAAGGCAAATTTCACCCTTGCATTAGTTTACTGTTAGTGTCAACCCCAATTTTTAATGAAACACTATAGAAAATTCTATCCCATCTTAACCAGTTTGACTGAGGTGATATTCTTACAAACCTTTTATAAACCTTTACAAATTTTGCTAAAGAGCAGAATTGCATCTTAAGAAAATCTTACTATTCTTTTATTTCAATGTTCAATTTATAAAAATCATATAACACCCTTTTGAATTTGGTCAATATGTTCACACACAGAGTTTCCTTTGAAAGATTAATTTTTACAGTCTCTCCACAACTTGCTTGAACATTCAACTGTATTTTATCTAATTTAATACAATCCTTTAACCCTAGGCAACATTGCATTTTGCCATGTTTACTTATAGCATTTTACTAAAAACACATTTTACTGTTTTTACACACCTTGCATGTAAATCGAATTTCAGTAGTCTCAATTACATGTTATAATGATAACTTTTAGCATTTTTTAACTTTAATGTAAAACCTGGTATGTTGTTTTAATTATATACTAGGTGCAGACAAATCCTGACTCTATCCAGCATAGTTAGGGGCATAGTTAATTTCACACATCCCAGGCCTTACTAAGTTGTAACGTAGGCAGTTTACAATCTTGAAACATTTAGCAAGCCTAGTATCTGACGTACATGATTTAGACCCCCTATTTACATTTTGACAACATTTGCATTTCACCAATTATCTTTAAAACTATTTTTATTTCTTAAATATTAAAGTCATGTGAACTAAAAGGCATTACTGCTTTTATCTTTCCTTTAAAAATATTTGATTTAAGCATTTATTTTTCTTTAAGCCAATTAATTAGAGCTCTTTTTACAGATATCACACACAACACATATATAACTACATAGACCAATAGAAGAAGATCAAGTATTTATAAGATTTTTCATATATCAATCTCCTAGTTGGATTATCAGCTTCTGGGAAGGGTCCATTAAGAGCAGGGCTTAAAAAGCATGCAATTTCTAGGGCCTAATAAATAGGTATAGCTGGAAGACAAAAATAGATTTTGAGAGAGATCTATCTGCCTCTAATTCCTAGGGTTCCACGAGAAAAACACAGGTTTCTCCCAAAATGGAATCCATGGTGCATTTTCCATTTTTACCAAAGAGCCCCGCGCCATCAGAAATTATCTTAGGACCTTCCATGCATGCACCAAGAGCAGCAAGACAGAGTGGAGAAAAGTAATTCAGTCAACAGAGAAAGAAACCTTTTCCAGAAAAACAAGATCCAAGAAGAGAACAACATAAAGGTCTTTTAAATATACCTATAACTTGGATATTCACTTTTATTTAAGCTGAGTGCTCTTTAAGAAAATCCTTTTAAATTCATTGTTACCCAACTTTAGGCACACCAAACAGTTAATATTTCTGACTTTTAAACTTTACAAAAGTAACTTCACAAGTGAAACCAACAAGCCTCTATTAGGTTATGACTAAACCTTGAGTGTACAAGGTATTTTTGAAGGGGTGTTAAGCAGCTTTTACAAAATCCAGAAGTTTTAAAGGCAACTTAGAGAAAGAAGGATTTAAGAAAGGAAGGTAAAAGTTGTTCATGGAGGGGGAAGACAATTAGCAAATGATAAAAGTCACATAGCTATTAACTTGAAAATATTCATTCCCTAAGCCAGGATTGAACCCATGCTTCATTGTAAAATGGCAGAGGCTAAAAAAAGTACTGCCATGTGGTTACAGGTCACACTCAAGTATGTAAAACAAGATGGAGGCTTGCAGCAAAGGTTGTTACTGACAACTTTACCAGGCTATCTTGAAGTGTGGACTTATATGGAGTTCCAGACCTGCATTCCATTCCAAGCTATCCCTCTTTCTGCCTTTTTCATGTGTTTCCTCTCCTTTTCCTGGGCCTCCTCCTGGTTCCTATTATAGAAGACTGAAGTGGCTACCATTAGGGGGTTTTCTAAGGTGCCATCTGGTTCTATAGCCTGTTTCTGAAGCTTGCTTCTGGTGTCAGGGGCCACCTGAGTAAGCCTATCTTTCAAGATTAGCTGTCCCTCAATTGAATTAGGAGATAAGTGTGTTTTACCAAAGCCCTCTCAGGCTTTCTAAAAAGACTGAGACATTTTCATCTAGCTTTTTATCTATCATTGATAGCTTAGAATAGTCAACAGGTTTGGCTCTGGTCCTTTGTAAGCCCTCTGATATACACATCTGAAAGTGTTTTCTTTTCCACTCATCTATGGGATTACTGGGCTTCCAGTTAAGGTTTTCAAGGGACACTGTCTCTCTTCCTACAGGGAATGGGGATTCTGTCTCGTTCTCACCCTCTTTCCCCTTTTTGACTCTCTTTCTTTTTTGACTGGCTATGGGAGACATGCTGTTCATCTCCAGATTTCTCTGCTACCTGTAGGGCTGCCTGTTTCTCAGCATCAGTTAGAATTTTAAGAGGATGTAGAGAAATAGGAACACTTGCTTTCCCAGGCGACTGCCGAAGATGGCGGAGGTGCAGGTCCTGGTGCTCCATGGTCAAGGCCATCTCCTGGGCCCCCTGGCAGTCATCGTGACTAAACAGGTACTGCTGGGCCGGAAGGTGGTGGTCGTACACTGCGAAGGCATCAACATTTCTGGCAATTTCTACAGAAACAAGTTGAAGTACCTGGCTTTCCTCCGCAAGTGGATGAACACCAACCCTTCCCGAGGCCCTTACCACTTCTGGGCCCCCAGTCGCATCTTCTGGCGGACCGTGTGAGGCATGCTGCCTCACAAGACCAAGCGAGGCCAGGCTGCCCTGGACCGCCTCAAGGTGTTTGATGGCATCCCACTGCCCTACAACAAGAAAAAGCGGATGGTGGTTCCTGCTGCCCTCAAGGTTGTGTGTCTGAAGCCTACAAGAAAGTTTGCCTATCTGGGGCGCCTGGCTCACGAGGTTGGCTGGAAGTACCAAGCAGTGACAGCCACCCTGGAGGAGAAGAGGAAAGAGAAAGCCAAGATCCACTACCGGAAGAAGCAGCAGCTCATGAGGCTACGGAAACAGGCCGAGAAGAACGTGGAGAAGAAAATTGACAAATACACACAGGTCCTCAAGACCCACGGACTCCTGGTCTGAGCCCAATAAAGACTGTTAATTCCTCATGCGTGGCCTGCCCTTCCTCCATCGTCGCCCTGGAATGTGCGGGACCCAGGGGCAGCAGTAGTCCAGGTGCCACAGGCGGCCAGGAACATAGGAAGCTGGGAGCAAGGAAAGGGTCTTAGTCACTGCCTCCCGAGGTTGCTTGAAAGCCCTCAGAGAATTGTGCAGCTGTCATTTATCTATGACCAATAGGAAAAGCAACCAGTTACTGTTAGCAAAAGGGAGCCAGAAGATGGGCTGGAGGGCCCTACCTTGTGAGTGGGGCATCTGTTAGACTTTCCACCTGGTCATATACTCTGCAGCTGTTAGAATGTGCAAGCACTTGGGAACAGCATGAGCTTGCTGTTGTACACAGGGTATTTCTAGAAGCAGAAATAGACTGGGAAGATGCGCAACCAAGGGGTTACAGGCATCGCCGTGCTCCTCACCTGTATTTTGTAATGAGAAATAAATTGCTTTTAAAGAAAAAAAGAAAAGAAATAGGAACACTTTTACACCGTTGGTGGGACTGTAAACTAGTTCAACCATTGTGGAAGACAGTGTGGCGAGTCCTCAAGGATCTAGAACTAGAAATACCATTTGACCCAGCCATCCCATTACTGAGCATATACCCAAAGGATTATAAATCATGCTGCTATAAAGACACATGCACACGTATGTTTGTTGCAGCACTATTCACAATAGCAAAGATTTGGAACCAACCCAAATGTCCATCAATGATAGAATGGATTAAGAAAATGTGGCACATATACACCATGGAATACTATGAAGCCATAAAAAAAGATGAGTTCATGTCCTTTGTAGGGACATGGATGAAGCTATAAACCATAATTCTGAGCAAACTATCACAAGGACAGAAAACCAAACACCACATGTTCTCATGCATAGGTGGAAATTGAACAATGAGAACACTTGGACACAGGGTGGGGAACATCACACACTGGGGCCTGTCATGGGGTTTGGGGAGGGGGAGGGATAGCATTAGGAGATATACCTAACGTAAATGATGAGTTAATGGGTGCAGCACACCAATATGGCACATGTATACATATGGAACAAACCTGAACATTGTGCACACGTATCCTAGAACATAAAGTATAACAATTAAAAAAAAATAAAAGAGTAACATAACATTCTTCCAAGAGAGTTTAAATACTTGGGTTAAATCCTGGAAGGCCTCTATGTGTAAGTGAATTTGAAACTTGCCTAGAGAAAACTTGAAGCAAGTTTTCTTGCGTCAAGCTGTGGGCAGGCTTGAAGATGGGTTGTTACTCATCTAGAAAAGAGAGGAGGAGAAGGCATCCCTTAGTTTCCTTCCTCCTTTCGGGGTGACCCAGGATGTAGAAAAAGATAGAAAGGGTATCCCCCTTCTCCTCTTTCCTCTCATCTCCTTTGGGTCCTGGCAACTGATGTAGGTGCTACCCATGGATTCAAGCATGACCTTCACCAATAGATCTGGAGAATATAGCCAGCATAAATAGTCATGTTCACCTGCTTGAGGCCCTAGCTCTCTGCCCTACTGGCTTCTGAGACCCACTTGGCCCATAAGGTTCTTGAGATTCTTAGGGACCCAGGAGAGATTGTGCACTAGTTGAATTTGGGAAAGATCCTTTGATGGAGGGAGTGTCTTAACTCTATCCTTACATCCTCTTACTACTGCATGGGCAAAGTTATAAGTTCCTAGACGATGGAACCAATTGACTTCTAAACATAAGATCCCTTTCTTGCTTAGATGACAAAGTAGCTGGACAATGAACAGGTGCCTCAAATGAATGTAAGAATTGAATGACTGTCTTTCCTCTAATGGGGATAACACTGAGATAAAATCTGTCTTGCTGGGGTAGCTTCCTCCCAGCTATTGAAAGGAGAATTTTCCTGTCTACAAATAGGGCATAGAACCTAATCACTGAGAGAGGGACATAAAAGAGAAAGGAATCGGGGAACTAGAGGTTTTGTGCAAAGGGCCCAAAAAGATGCCCACAGAGAAAATTCCCATCCTAATAGGTGGAACTGTAGGGTTTGAAATGTTAGGTTAAAAACTCTGACTTCAAATTCTTTTTCCAGGCCAAGGGTAGAAAGAGAGAGTTGAGCCTTAATAGGTTGTCCCCATAATACACTACCCAGCAGAGGAAAACTAATTTGTCTCATAGAGGATTGCTAAGATTTACTGGACAATGCTGAGCTCTTATGTGGACTATTTTAAAAAATGGAGAGAAGGGTATTCTCTCTGGGTGAAATGTTCCCCTATACAGTTTCATGAATGTCTATTATTGAGAAACAAAAAGGCCCTTGCTAGACAAAAGTTAAAGCTGAAATCTTGAAGTTACCCCATCTCTAGAAAATCACAGAAGCAACAATTCTTTGAGTTATATTCCTGGTTACTAAGGCACTTGCTGACTTTTCTTAACAGGAGTATCTCCCCAGACTGTGAAAATACCTACAACATTGCATACAAATAAGGGATAGGAGACATAGTAGCCATGAAAAGAAAGGAAGAAAATGTAATTAAAAGGTTGGAAAGTCCTGACGGCAACACTCTGAGGGGTTGTCAGAGGCTAGAGTTAGTTCAGGGAACTGCAGGTAACACCACGGTATAGCCTCAGCCAGATGCCCTCAGTTGCCCTAGGACCTCCTTCCAACCTCACATGATGGCTAGGTCCTTCATGAAAGGAAATTGGATTGAAACAGAGCCAACATTCCCACCACATGACAGTGATGGGGAGTTGACAAAGTCCTCTCCAGCAAGCCTGTCCCCTGAGTCTTGTAAGGCTGGTAGCCATGCTATTCATCTTTAATTGGCTGGTAGGGACCCACTGTTTTGTTTAATTTAAAAATCTGAGGGTGAGAAGCCTTGGAAATGAAAGTAAAGAGTTGGAGATCCACTCCTACTCACCCTTCTAATGTTTCCTTTCTCAGACAATACACAAAAACGTTACGGTCCCACCAGTGCACCACAATGCAGCAGTCTCATTGTGAGGTATCACCCAGAGTTCTTTGTCTCATAACCTAGAGAATTAAGGAGTATGGAAAAAAGGGTGGCATTGGAGTGAAGGTTTACTAAGTGAAAGAAGAAGGCTCTCCACTGCATATAAAGGGCCCAGAAGAGAATTGCCATTTTTACATAGGGTTTTATATGATACTGATGGGGGCTGAGCATCTCATTTGCATAAGCTATAAATTTCTGGTAGCTCCATCCCACCCTCCTAGTGCGCATGCTGACCCTTAGCTTGAGTTACTCCATATTGCTTTGTTTCCCTTACTGCACTTGTGTTAGGGGATGGAATTTTCCATTGTGGGCATGTCTGGGCAAGTCACCTGTGTAGCCTTTCTTATCTGTACAGCTGTAGGCATGTCCTAGGCAAGCTCCCCTGTGCAAGTTCCCTTATCTGTGCCTGCAGCTTGAGTTTTCAGGCTGTTACTTTTGTTTGAAAGAACTCAACCAAGGACCCAGCCTAACTGCCTGCCTGACCAGTTTTACCAGTTTTTTCCTTTTTTGTCTCTCATTTGAAACAAAAAGGGAGCAGAGATTATCTCTGCTTCTTTTTGTCATTGCTCTTCCACTTTGCTCTAGTCCTAGTATTCTCTTTCTCTCAGTTACTTATCTGAGTTAGAACTCAGTATGGCCAACCCGATTGAATTTCTCTATGACTTTTATCCCAAGTGCCTGTGACAATCTTATTACAAATTCATAGTTAAATTCTGGGGTAGATGAAAGGAAATCTGATTGGCTCCACAAGTTCTAGTTGATTTGTTTCCCTTGGGAAAGTGGTTCTTTCCAGATCCAACCAGTCACGATCAGGAGAAATATGTGGCAAAAATATGACCACTTGGCCTTCCCATTCATCAGAGGTTGCAAACAGAGTCAGTTCATTCATATCAGGCATGGAACCCATCTAATTTTAAAAGGCAGAGTAAATATAGAACTTCTCCCTTCATCTCTTGGAAGTCACCTAAAAGCAACCAGAAAAAAGAAAATAAAAACGCATATATAGAGTCAACAAAAATTAGAGACAATTAAAGAACAAATTAAAAACTAGATGAGAGTAGCATCACCCAAATGGCAGAGTAAGCACAAGTTAGCTTCACACCACCTCCCCCGCCAAAAAAAAACAAAATAAATGTCTACACACCAAGATTATCACTGTCAATAACCTTCAACTCACATCTGAGGATAAGCCAGTTCCTAGGGCTACAGAGAAGTGAAGAAACTCCAAGACGATGGATAATTGTTTCTGTCTCAACCTAGGAGAAGCATCACACATGCCTGAAGAGAGAAAATCCCCCAAAGGTAGCCAGAGACAAATGAAGGTAGTGAGAATATCATCCACAGCCCTTAAAATTCTGTTCTCTTTCTCAGACAAAGGAGATGCCAAATCAGAGTGACTGTTTAGCAGCCCTATGCTGTAGGAAGTATGTTCCATGAGTTCCCTGGGCACAAGCCCCTAGCCAGCCTTCCCACATAGCCTGGGATCACTTTGGGATCTCTCCCATCTGGGACAAGCAGTGCACTGAACATTTGCTAATGCCAAGGCAAACCTTGGTTTAATGTGCTATCTTGTGCCCAAAAAGAGGCAGTGATCTAGCATGAAATAATTCAACAGCTATGTTCCAAAAAATCTCTAAGTAAACATATCCAAGGAAACCAAAACAAGACAGAGAAAACTGGAACAAATAACTAATCCTCCAATGCAAACACATATCCATACATCTATGAGAAACAACACCAACAGAACCATGACTTCCCCATACAGACAAAGCAAGAAGTCACTGACTGACCCTAAGGAGATGGCAATGTGTGAGCTCTCCGATTAACAGCTCAAAATAGATGTTTTAAGGAAACTCAGAAAGCTCCAAGATAACACTGTCAAGCATTCAAAACTTTATCTGAGAAATTTAACAAAAAGATCAAAATTTTTTACAAAGAAAATAGAAATCCTGGAAATGATAAATACATTTTGTGAAGTAAAAAAAAAAAAAAAATGCACTAGAGTTTCCCAATAGCAGAATGGATCTAGCAGAGGAAACAATCATTGAGCTTAAACACAGACTATTTGAAAATACACAGTGATAGAAGAAAAAAGAATGAAGAATGCCTATTCTGAAAAATGTTCTATATTTGATGAAAGAATGTGTATTCTGCACAATGACAGGATCAAACTCACACATATCAATACTAGCCTTAAATGTAAATGGGCTAAGTGTCCCAATTCAAAGAGAGAGTGGTAAGCTGGATCAAGTACCAAGACCCATTGGTACACTGTCTTCAAGAGACTTGTCTCACATGCAGTGACACATATAGGTTCAAAATAAAAAAATGTTTTAAAAATGGAGGACAATCTACCAAGCAAATGGAAAACAGAAAAAAGCAAGGGTTGCAATCCTAGTTTCTGACAAAACATACTGTAAACCAACAAAGATCATAAAAGACAAAGAAAGGCCGTTACATAACGGTAAAGGGTTCAGTTCAACAAGATCTAATGATACTAAATATATATGCATCCAACACAGTAGCACCCAGATTCATAAAGCAAATTTTTAGAGACCTTCAAAGAGACTTAGACTCCTACACAATAATAGCAGGAAAATTTAACACCTCAGTGACAATATTTGACAGATCATTGAGGCAGAAAATTAGCAAAGATATTCAGGAACTGAACTTAGCACTGAATTAAATGGACCTGATACATATCTACACAACTCTCCACCCCAAACAACAGAATATACATTCTTCTCATTGTCACATGGCACTTACTCTACAATAGATCACATAATTGAAAGTGAAACACTCCTCAGCAAATGCAAAATAACTGAAAGCATAACAGTTTCTCAGACCACAGTGCAATCAAATTAGAACTCAACATTAAGAAATTAATTCAAAACCACACAACTACATAGAAATTGAACAACCAGCTGGGAGCAGAGGCTCACGCCTGTAATCCCAGCACTTTGGGGGGCCGAGGCAGGTGGATCACAAGGTCAGGAGATCGAGACCATCCTGGCCAACATGGTGAAACCCTGTCTCTACTAAAAATACAAAAATTAGCTGGGTATGGTGGTGCGCACCTGTAGTCCTAGCTACCGAGGAGGCTGAGGCAGGAGAATCACTTGAACCTGGAAGGTGGGGGTTGCAGTGAACCAAGATTGTGCCACTGCACTCCAGCCTGGTGACAGAGCGAGATTCTGTCTCAAAAAATAATAATAATAATCAAAACATCTAAGAAATATGGAATTATGTTAAAAGGCCAAATCCATGACTCATTGACATCTCTGAAAGAGAGCGGCAGAAAGCTAGCAACATAGAAAAGATATGTGAGGATATCATCTGGAAAAAATGTCCTCAACCTCACTAGAGCAGCTAATATTCAAATTCAGGAATGGTGGGACTGTAAATTAGTTCAGTCATTGTGGAAAGCAGTGTAATGATATATCAAAGAACTTAAAACAGAATTACCACTCGACCCAGCAATTCCAGTATTTGGTATATACCCAAAAAAATATAAATTGTTTTACCACAAATACACATGCACATATGTGTTCCCTGAAGCACTGTTCACATTAGCAAAGATATAGAATCAAACTAAATGGCCATCAATGGTAGACTGGATAAAGAAAATGTAGTACATATGCACATGAAATACTACGCAGCTGTAAGAAATAATGAGGTCATGTCTTTTTCAGCAACATGGATGGAACTGGAGGTCCTATGTGAACTAACACGGTAGCAGAAAACCAAATACTGTGTGTTGTCACTTATAAGTAAGAGCTAATCATTGAGAACACATAAACACAAAGAATAAAACAACATACACTGGGGCCTACTTGAGGGTGAAAAATGGGAGGAGGATGAGGATTTAAAAATTACCAATCAGGTTCTGTGTTTATTACCTGGGTGATGAAATAACCTGTGTATCAAACCCCCATGATATGCAATTTATATATACATATCAACTATGTACACATATCCTTGAACCTAAAATAAAATTTTTTAAAAAGAAAACACAAAGCAAAACAGCAGATGCAAATGTGATTTCATCGGTAGTAACATTAAACTTAAATGACCTCCAGGCAAAAGACAGAGATAGGCAGAAATATCTGTCAATCATGAATGAGATAGGTAAAAGAAAATGAAAGAATATGATCTAATTATATGTTTTTAAATAAAATATACACTTTAGATTCAAAGACACTAAAGGAATTAAGGTAAAAATATTGAAAAATATATTATGCAAACAGCAACCAACAGAAATAGAGTCGCTATACTAACATTAGGCAAAATACACTTTAACACAAAATGCTTAATAGAACAAAGAAATGTTTAATGACAGTAAGGTCACGCCATCAGGAAGACATAACAATTATAAATATTTGAGCCTAATAACAGAGCCCCCAAATACACGAAGCAATAACTAATGCAATTGATGGGAGAAATATACAATTTAACAGTCACAGCTGGAGAATTCAAAATCTCTTTCTCAATAATGGATAGAGCAATTGGCAGAAGACCAACAAGGAAATAGAAGACTTGAACAAAATGTTAAACTAACAAGACCTAGTAAATGCGTATAGGACACTACCTACCAACAGCAAAATATATATATTCCTCTCAAGTGCACATGGAACAACCTCCAGATGGACCATATGCTAGGCCATAAAACCAGTCTCAATGCTGTTTCTACTTCATAATTTATTTTTAATCTAACCTAGTTTTCTATTTTTTCATGATTCAATCTTCTTACATTTTATCTGTCTAGCAATTTATCTATTTCTGGGTTTTCCAAATGATCAACATATAGTTGTTTACAGTAGCCTTTAATAAATCCTTTTAATTTCTACAGTATCATTGTAATGTCTCCCTTTTTGCCTCTGATTTTATTTATTTGGGTCTTCCCTCCTTTTTCTTAGTTAATCTGGCTAAAGTTTTGTTGATTTTGTTTATCTTTTCAGAAAACTAACGTTTCATTTTGTTGATATTTTTTATTTTTAGTCTCAATTTTATTTATTTCTGCTATTATCTTCATTATTTCTTTTCTTCTACTAATTTTAGGTTCAGTTTGTCCTTGCTTTTCTAGTTTTCAAGATGTACCATTAGGTCATTGACTTGAAATCTTTCTACTTTTTTGATGTAGGCATTTATTGCTATAAACTTCCCTCTCAGTACTGCTTTTGTTGTATTATGCAGGTTTTTGTATGTTGTGTTTCCATTTTCATTTGTTTCAAGAAATGCAGTAAAGAAAGTTGCAGGATCAAAAAGCAACAAACAAAAATCAGGAGCATTTACATATATCAACAGCAAACAATCTGAAAAATAATCCAAGATAATAATCCCATGTATAATAGACAAGAAAAAAGTTACCTAGGAATAAATTTAACCATAGAAGTGAAATATCTCTCCAGTGAAAACTATAAAACATTGATAAAAGAAATTGAAGAGGACACAAATAAATAGATAGATGTCCATATTCAAGGACTGGAAGAATCCATACTACCCAACATAATATACAGATTCAGTGCAATTTCTATTAAAATACCAAAGACACTCTTCACAGAAATAGAAAAAAACAATTTTAAAATTTATATGAAACCACAAAAGACTACTATTAGCCAAATCAATACCAAGCCAAAAGAACAAAGCTGGAAGCATTCACATTACTTGATTTCAAATAATATTACCAGGCTATAGTAACTGAAATAGCATGATATTAGCACGAAAGACCAATGGAAGAGAATATAGAACCCAGAAATAAATCCATCCATTTACAGTCAACTCTTTTTCAGCAATTGCACCAAGAATATATATTGGAAAAAGAATAACCTCTTCAATAAATACTGCTAGAAAATTGGATATTTGTGTGCAAAGAAAACAAACAAAAAACTAGACCCCATTTAATCATATAAAAGTTTTATCAGCGTTTCATCAATGGGTGAATACATAAGGAAAATGTGATATATTTACAGAAGAAAATTCTATTTGACCTTAGAAAAAAAGAAATTCTGTCTTTTTCAACATGTATCAACCTGGAGGACATTATGTTACATGAAATAAGCCATAGAAAGAGAAATGAACATGTTCTTACTTATAGGTGGAATCTAAAACAAACTCACAGAAGCAGGGAGTAGAATGGTGGTTACTAGAGTTGGAGAAGTTGGGAGAATGGGATTTGTCAAAGGACACAAAGTTGCAATTAGGAGGAATAAATGATAAGTATTTAAGGTGATACATGCATCAGTGTAGTGTGGGAAGAAAAAATAAAATAAAAATTAAGGTGACATATATGTTAATTTGCTTTTTTCAATAATCCCACACTCTGTGTGAATATATAATATCACCGTGTACTCTGCAATTATATACAATTATATTTTGTCAAAAAATAAAAATAAAATTTAAATTTAAAATTTGTAGCCTATATTTGGAGTATTTAATGTATAAGGATGCAATTTTGTGACATCAACAACTAAAATGACGTAGGAGAGACTTGTCAAAAATAGCAGAGTTTTCGTGTATTACTGAAGTTAAGCTGGTATAAATTTAAATAAATGTAATTCTTATAGTAATCTCAAAGAAAATAGCTGTAAAGTATACACA
>NW_012103833.1:0-317 GCF_000951045.1 Mandrillus leucophaeus
CCTAGTCTCTGATAAAACAGACTTTAAACCAACAAAGATCAAAAGAGACAAAGAAGGCCATTACATAATGGTAAAGGGATCAATTCAACAAGAGGCTAACACCCTAAATATATATTCACCCAATACAGAAGCATCCAGATATATAAAGCAAGTCCTTAGAGACCTACAAAGAGACTTAGACTCCCACACGTAGTAATGGGGGACTTTAACGCCCCACTGTCAATATTAGACAGATCAACGAGAGAGAAAGTTAACAAGGATATCCAGGAATTGAACTCAGCTCTGCACCAAGCAGACTTAATAGACATCTACAGAAC
>NW_012103833.1:3979-4702 GCF_000951045.1 Mandrillus leucophaeus
AAAAAAAAAAAAAAAATCCAAGCCAAGTCAAAATCAAAACCAAAGTATCAAGCAATCCAAGTCAAGTCAAAAACAAAAACTAAAGTTCTGGTACAGGAATGCTGTGGGTGAACAGGTCACACTTCCACTCAAATGGAGTGGTTAAGTCTTACCAAGTTTCAGATGTCCGGACTCCAAGTTCCAGTTCCTTCCTGGTGTTCAGCCACTGTGTTGATCCTTCATGGGGGCCTGCCACACACTGCTCTGGCGAGGCGTTCCACCAGGGCAATTGCCTATCCCAGAGCGCTCTCTGGACCCGGGTCACTCAAGCTGGCTGGAGTCCCCCGCAGTGATGCTCCACAGGGCAGGCCTAAGCTGCCTAAGGGGCAGCCTTGACTGTCTGTTAATCATCTCGTTTCCTGGTCAGGGAACCAAGAAATGTATCAGGACAAGCTGGAGACAAAACCCCTCAGACACTGAGTTAAAGATGGTAGGGCTTTATTCAGCTGGGAGCTTCGGCAAGACTCATGTCTCCAAAAACTGAGCTCCCGGAGTGAGCGATTCCTGTCTCTTTTAAGGGCTCACAACTCTAAGGGAGTCTGCGTGAGAGGGTTGTGATTGACTGAGCAAGCACAGGGTAAGTGACTGCGGGCTGCATGCACCAGTAATTAGAATGGAACAGAACAGGACAGGGATTTTCATACTACTTTTCTATACAATGTCTGTAATCTATAGATAACATAA
>NW_012103833.1:9097-11767 GCF_000951045.1 Mandrillus leucophaeus
AAAAAAAACTCCATCAGAAAGTGGGCTAAGGATATGAATAGACAATTTTCAAGGAAAGATATACAAATGGTGAATGAACATATGAAAAAATACTCAACATCACTAACGATCAGGGAAATGCAAATCAAAACCAAAGTGCAATACCACCTTACTCCTGCAAGAATGGCCATAATAAAAGAGTCAAAAAACTCTTTAGATGTTGGTGTGGATGCGGTGAACAGGAAACACTTCTACACTGCTGGTGGGAATGTAAACTAGTACAGCCACTATGGAAAACAGTGTGGAGATTTCCTAAAGAACGAAAAGTAGAATTACCATTGGATCCAGCAGTCTCACTCCTGGGTGTCTATACAGAGGAGAAGTCAATTATTCGAAAAAGATACTTGCACACGCATGTTTACAGCAGCAAAATTCACAATTGCAAAATCATGAAACCAACCCAAATGCCCATCAATCAATGAGTGGATAAAGGAACTGTGATATCTGTAGATATACATATAACAGTAGTATTCCATTGTGTGTGTGTATATATATAATATGTGATATGTATATATATGATTATTCCACATATATACGGATATATATGTGATATATGACATATATTCCATATATATTATGTGGAATTATATATGGGGAATAATATATGTGGATAATATATGTGGAATAATCACATATATATCACATATAATATGTGATATGTATATATGATGGAATATATGTGATATGTATATATATGATGGAATAGATATATCATATAGCACATATTATATATACACACACACACATGATGGAATACTACACGGCCACAAAAGGAATTAATTAACAGCATTTGCAGTGACCTGGATGAGATTGGAGACTTATTCCAAGTGAAGTAACTCAGGAGTGGAAAACCAAACATCGTATAATCTCACTGATACCTGGAAACTAAGCTATGAGGCGCAAAGGCATAATAATAATGCGGTGGACTTTGGGGACTCTGGGGGAAGCGTGGGAAGGGGACAAGGGATTAAAAGACAACAAATACAGTGCAGTGTATACTGCTTGGATGGTATGTGCACCAAAATCTCACAAATCACTGCTAAAGAACTTACTCATGTAACCAAATACCACCTGTACCGCAATAACTTATGGGGAAAAAGTCTATTGCATGTTTATAAAGCAAAAACAGGTAGGACAAATAATATTTTTATAAAAACAGGAAGAATATAGGAGTCATAAGGAAAAGTCCTTTTTTGGTTTATTATCTATATGTTTTTGTTCCCACTTCTTCAGTGGTAGCTCTAGGGCTTACAATTTGCACCTTCAACTTACCACAGTTTAGTCATAGTATATGACTTTGTGAATTACGTAAGAGCTTTACAAAAATACACACCCATTTCCTCTATTTCTAAAAATAAAATATTTCTATTATGAGCACCACAATACATAGCTTTATTCCTTTAAAAAATTAATTATTTTAAGAATAATTTTCAGCACAGTGGAGGAAGTCATGCTACCCCGCAGAGTTGGCGTGTATTCTAGATTCATCCCGGCACCACCATGTCGAAGATTTCCTTTAAGATCATGCTGACATCTGACCCGATGTCTGATGCCATACAAAGTACTCTGTGTTCCTGAAAGTACACCTTTCACAGCAGTCTTAAAGTTTGCAGCCGAAGAATTTAAAGTTCATGCTGCAACAAGTGCAGTTATTACCAATGATAGAATAGGAATAAATCTTGCACAGACTGCTGGAAATGTTTTTCTAAAACAGGGTTTAGAACTGCGGATTATTCCTAGAGATCATGTTGGAAGTTGTGAATATCTACTACCTGGGCCGGGCGCGGTGGCTCATGCCTGCAATCCCAGTACTTTGGGAGGCCGAGGCGGGTAGATTGCGAGGTCAGGAGTTCAAGACCAGCCTGGCCAAGATGGTAAAACCCCATCTCTACTAAAAATACAAAAAAATTAGCTGGGCATGGTGGCACGCGCCTGTAATCCCAGCTACTCTGGAGGCTGAGGCAGACAACTGCTTAAACCTGGAGGGCCGGAGGTTGCATTGAGCCGAGATCGCGCCACTGCACTCCAGCCTGGGCGACAGAGCGAGACTCTGTCTCAAAAAAAAAAAAAAAAAAATCTGCTACTTGGAACATACGATTTGGAACTTACAATTGCCTTTCAGAATAAATATTGGTATTTTTGTGGAAATCAGGCATTTAACATACTATGAAAACACCAAGAGTCAATGAATAATGAAAGGTGACTCATCTGGTTTTTTTTTTTTTGGCCATACTCTTCATATGAAGAGCTAATGCATAAGAATTAAGGCTCCTACCCTCACAGAAGATCATAGTCTTTGATTGCTACCTCACAACACAAACAGGTAGTTCACGGGGAGCGGGGGGTGGGGAGAGGTGGGGAAATGAATTAGCGGAACTGTGTTAACTGGAAGCTTCTGATAATTTTATTTTTTAGAACAATTTGGAACATTAAAATGTTCTGAGTCTTATATATTCATCTGAGTTAAAATATAAAAAGAATTACGGATCTTAGATGGCAATTTGCTTGATAGCATCTGATTTGCACACTCATAGTTTGATTTTTAATTAAATATATAGGTTATGATGAAGTCAATAGACGTATCAGTGAACAGTTAACTATATTAAATTTTTATAATTTACTTTTTTAAAG
>NW_012103834.1:0-1793 GCF_000951045.1 Mandrillus leucophaeus
ACTTAGCCAACCTTCCTTACACAGTGCATGTTACTTAAGTCAAGGGAGAAAGGTGGACTGGAGTTGAAGTTTGTATTATATTTTGGGAAATGCCAAGCAAGGAGAGACTTGTTACCAGGACCACTGAGTGAATTTTGTTTACCGCAGTTAAACATTTCATCTAGCAAATCATGTGAGAAGGGATGAGTATAAATGCACCTATTTATGTAGGTAATTTTTCTGTTTCATGCCTCTGATTCATCTCTCTGCCTGTCTTTATGGGCAGTCATGCTACATTGCTTACAATTAATTTCAGTGCTGCATATTAGCCATAAAGAGATATTTCACAAGTTGGCCTGATGCATTTTTTTTTTTCCTCTGTGGTTTTCTTGAAAGATGAGAATGGTCCAGAGGAAAAGCAAAGTGTGGAAGAAATGGAAGGACAGAGCCAAGATGCAGGTAGGCTCGGATTTCTTTTGAGAAGCTGCCTAGGCCTTATCCGCAGAGGTGAACAATAACTTCACTCAATATTATTATCTGAAAATGCTTATAGCTTTCACCAGATGAATTCCAGTGTTCATTCAGGTCTCCCTCAGGAAGCCACCATCTCCGATAACTGTAAGTTGACTGTGCTTTCAAACAGAGTGGTACATTTTCACACATCCTTCACCAATTCCATTTTCTGCCCTATAACAGTTTGCCTGGTAAAATTCTAAGAGGGCCGGGCGGAAGTTGGAAGTGCCAAGCCAGAGCTTGGCTGAGTTAGGGTAAGCTCAAATTTGTACATTTAGCTTGAGGGAAAAAATGAAATAAAAACTGATTAAAGGAAATGAAGAAGAGGCTTGCCCTGTACAGTGAGTAGAATGTTCTTTAGTGTATTGCATTAAATTTTGAAGAGCTATGCTTCAGGTTATTTCTCTGCATATTGTAGGAGATGGTGCGATGGGCCTGACTACCGCACACACAGAGCTCTAAGTAAGATCTAAACCCTTCCTGACATCCCCTCTGTTCACTAAAGGACAGATGTGTCCATTGAAAGTTTATAGATTCCACACTGTAGATTATAAATTGAACATTTTTAAATAAAATAGCACTTAAGACTCAAAAGGGATTGAAGTCACCTGTGATTTATTATCTCTTCCTATCCATTTTTATACTCAGCCATGCTCTCCCTTAAAAGAAAGATAAGCACAATCATTCACTTACCAACATAACCAACAAAAAAATAAAAATAAAAATCCCCGTGCCCTTTAGTTTCCCAGTTATTCTCCCAATTGTAATGAGGCCCATGAAGGGCCACTTTTGAAACAGTGAGCCCTACAATTTGCCAAGCACATCCTAGGCCATATGCTGAACTCTTGGAATTAAACCAGGTAGTGTGATAAGTTTTTCGCTGTAAAATTCTTGCATTAACCTTGGAGATGTTGCTAGGGGTCTGGAAGCTTTTATTATTAACCTGGAAGACGAATTGAAGAAGGCCAATCAGAGAAAGCACTGAAGCAAAGCAGCAAGGACTTTGTGTACCTGCACCTGGGTCGGCCAGCATCCTTTGCTGCAACATAGTCCTTGCAATAAAATGAATTTCTGATGCAGAAAACTGTTGTTATCCAACCCTCCCCCACCCCCAACCCACACATTACGCTCCATAGCAGATGAGTGAAAAGCTGTCACTGTTTTTATTGTTTGGGGCTGCCAAGTATTAGTCGACTAACTGCCGACAGCTGAGGCCATTCTGTGACTGTGGAGCTTACACAGGTTTTATTCACTCACTACTCTGTCCCACACAGTGTTTTTTTTTTTTTTTTTTTTTTTTT
>NW_012103834.1:3196-3722 GCF_000951045.1 Mandrillus leucophaeus
GGTTAGAAAATAAGTGATTTGTGATTTGCTTCCAAATGTGTGTTAGTTTTCATGCATATATGAGTTATCTTTAGTTCCCTGACTCTGCTACTACATAAAAAACTGTGAATATATGTGTGTGTGCATATGTACTATATATAGAGTTTATATATATAAATATACCATATATGTATAAATATACTATATAAAACTATAGAGTCCATGTAGTATATATACGCATATGTAATGTGTGTGTGTGTGTGTATATATATAGTTTTTCATGTACTATCAGGGAATATATATACATAACTATGTATATAAGTATATATCACTATTATATATAAGTATATAATTATATATATTTTCTGCTACTACATGAAAAACTATATACACACTATATATGTATATGTATACTACATATACCTGTCTCTTATACACATCTAGATGTGTATTTTTTTGCAGCATATATCACACAGAGAAGTAAAGGGCAAGAGACTTAGCCAACCTTCCTTACACAGTGCATGTTACTTAAGTCAAGGGAGAAAGG
>NW_012103834.1:6817-7242 GCF_000951045.1 Mandrillus leucophaeus
TAGAAAATAAGTGATTTGTGATTTGCTTCCAAATGTGTGTTAGTTTTCATGCATATATGAGTTATCTTTAGTTCCCTGACTCTGCTACTACACAAAAAACTGTGAATATATGTGTGTGTGCATATGTACTATATATATAGTTTATATGTATAAATATACCATATATGTATAAATATACTATATAAAACTATAGAGTCCATGTAGTATATATACACATATGTAATGTGTGTGTGTGTGTGTGTATATATATATAGTTTTTCATGTACTATCAGGGAATATATATACATAACTATGTATATATGCTGTCTCTTATACACATCTAGATGTGTAAGCATATATCACACAGAGAAGTAAAGGGCAAGAGACTTAGCCAACCTTCCTTACACAGTGCATGTTACTTAAGTCAAGGGAGAAAGGTGGACTGG
>NW_012103835.1:0-353 GCF_000951045.1 Mandrillus leucophaeus
TCCACGAAATACAGATGTAACTCTGTGAGATGAATTAACAGAACACTAAGCAGTTTCTCAGAAAGCTTCTTCACAGTTTCATCTGAGGATATTTCCTTTTTCACCATAGACCTCTATAGGCTTCCAAATATCACTTTGCCAATTCCACAAGAACTGTCTTAGCGAAAGGCTTCTTGAGGGCAAGCCTGTAACTCCGTGAAATGATTTCACGGAACACAAAGAAGGTTCTCAGAAAGCTTCTTTCTCTTTGTTATCGGAGGATATTTCCTCTGGCCCTATAGTCTTCAAAGGGATCCGAAGTATCTGTTCTCAGATACCACAGAAATAAGGCTAGCAAAGAGATCCACGAAATA
>NW_012103835.1:403-778 GCF_000951045.1 Mandrillus leucophaeus
TCTCAGATACCACAGAAATAAGGCTAGCAAAGAGATCCACGAAATATAGATGTAACTCTCTGAGTGGAAGTCACATATCACAGAGCAGTTTCTCAAAAAGCTTCTTTCCAGATTTCATCTGAGGATATTTCCGTTTTCACCATAGCCCTCTAAGGGCTTCCAAATATCACTTTGCCAATTACACAAAAACTGTCTTAGCGAAAGGCTTCTTGAAGGGAAAGCTGTAACTCTGTGAGATGATTTCACCGAACACAAAGAAGTTTCTCAGAAAGCTTCTTTATCTTTGTTTTTTTGAGGATATTTCCTTTGGCCCTATAGTCTTCAAAGGGATCCGAAACATCTGTTCTCAGATTCCACAGAAATAAGGCTAGCAAA
>NW_012103835.1:1106-1487 GCF_000951045.1 Mandrillus leucophaeus
CAATTCCACAAGAACTGTCTTAGCGAAAGGCTTCTTGAGGGCAAAGCTGTAACTATTTTAGATGATTTCATAGAACACAAAGAAGTTTCTCAGAAAGCTTCTTTCTCTTTGTTATCAAAGGATATTTCCTTTGGCCCTATAGTCTTCAAAGGGATTCGAAACATCTGTTCTCAGATTCCAGAGAAATAAGGCTAGCAAAGAGATCCACGAAATACAGATGTAATTCTCTGAGTTGAAGTCACATATCACAGAGCAGTTTCTCAAAAAGCTTCTTTCCAGGTTTCATCTCGGGATATTTCCTTTTTCCCCATAGCCCTCTATGGGCTTCCAAATATCACTTTGCCAATTCCACAAGAACTGTCTTAGCGAAAGGCTTCTTGA
>NW_012103836.1:0-678 GCF_000951045.1 Mandrillus leucophaeus
ATATTGCCTTTTTCACCGTAGCCCTCTAAGGGGCTTCCAAGTATCACTTTGCGAATTCCACAAGAACAGGCTTCGCGAGCGTTTTATTGAGGGGAAAGCTGTAACTCTTTGAGATGAATTCAAAGAACACTAAGCAGTTTCTCAGAAAGCTTCTTCACAGATTTCATCGGAGGATATTTCCTTTTTCACCATAGCCCTCTATGGAATTCCAAATATCAGTTTGCAAATTCCACAAGAACTGTCTTAGCGAAAGGCTTCTTGAGGGGAAAGCTGTAATTTTGTGATATGATTTGTCAGAACACAATGAAGTTTCTCAGAAAGTTTCTTTCTCTTTGTTATCGGTGGATATTTCCTCTGGCCCTATAGTTTTCAAGGAACCGAAATATCTGTTTTCAGATTCCACAGAAATAAGGCCTGCAAAGAGATCCACGAAATACAGATGTAACTCTCAGTGTAAGTCACACATCACAAAGCAGTTTCTCAGTAAGGTTCTTTCCAGTTTTTCTCTGAGGATATTTCCTTTTCCACCATAGCCCTCTATGAGCTTCCAAATATCACTTTGCAAACTCCACAAGAACTGTCTTAGCAAAAGGCTTCTTCAGGGGAAAACTGTATCTCTGTGAGATGATTTCACAGAACACAAAGAAGTTTCTCAGAAAGCTTCTTTCTCTTTGTTAT
>NW_012103836.1:2454-2784 GCF_000951045.1 Mandrillus leucophaeus
TTATCGGAGGATATTTCCTTTGGCTCTACAGTCTTCTAAGTTATCCGAAATATCTGTTCTCAGATTTCACAGAAAAAAAGCTAGCAAGGAGATTCACGAAATACAGATGTAACTCTGTGAGTGGAAGTCACACATCACAAAGCAGTTGCTCAGAAGTCTTCTTTCCAATTTTTTTTTTTGAGGATATTTCCTTTTTCACCATAGCCCTTTATGGGCTTCGAAATATCACTTTGCAAATTCCACGAGAACTGTCTTATCAAAAGGATTCTTGAGATGAAAGCTGTAACTCTGTGAGATGATTTCACAGAACACAAAGAAGTTTCTCAGAAA
>NW_012103836.1:3000-3322 GCF_000951045.1 Mandrillus leucophaeus
AAGCGAATTGAACAACAACAGGCTTCGCGAGCGGCTGCTTGAGTGGAAAGCTGAAATTCTGTGAGATCAATTCACAGAACACTAAGCAGTTTCTCGGAAATCTTCTTTCCAGATTTCATCGGAGAATATTTCCTTTTTCACCATAGCACTCTATGGGTTTTCAAATATCACTTCACAAATCCCACAAGAACTGTCTTAGCGAAAGGCTTCTTCAGGGGAAAGCCGTAACTCTGGAGATGATTTCACAGAACACAAAGAAGTTTCTCAGAAAGCTTCTTTTCCTTTCTTATCGGAGAATATTTCCTTTGGCACTATAGTCTTC
>NW_012103837.1:0-217 GCF_000951045.1 Mandrillus leucophaeus
CTTTGTGTTCTGTGAAATCATCTCACAGAGTTAAACCTTTCCCCTCAAGAAGCCTTTCGTTAAGACAGTTCTTGTGGAATTACCAAAGTGATATTTGGAAACCCATAGAGGGCTATGGTGAAAAAGGAAATATCCTCCGGTGAAATCTGGAAAGAAGTTTTCTGCGAAACTGCTTAGAGTTCTGTGAATTCATCTCACAGAGTTACAGCTTTCCCCT
>NW_012103837.1:351-946 GCF_000951045.1 Mandrillus leucophaeus
CTTTCTGAGAAACTGCTTTGTGATGTGTGACTTCCTCTCACAGAGTTTCATCTGTATTTCGTGGATCTCTTTGCTAGCTTTATTTCTGTGGAATCTGAGGACAGATATTTCGTATTCCTTTGAAGACTATAGGGCCAAAGGAAATATCTTCCAATTACCAAGTAAAAGAATCTTTCTGAGAAACTTCTTTGTCTTCTGTGAAATCATCTCACAGAGTTAGAGCTTTCCCTTCAAGAAGCCTTTCGCTAAGACATTTCTTGTGGGATTTGCAAAGTGATATTTGGAAGCCCATAGAGGGCTTTGGAGAAAAAGGAAATATTCTCCGATGAAATTTGGAAAGAAGCTTTCTGAGAAACTGCTTAGTGTTCTGTGAATTCAGCTCAGAGAGTTACAACTTTCCCTTCAAGAACCCGCTCACTAAGCCTGTTCTTGTGGAATTCGCAAAGTGATATTTGGAAACCCATAGAGGGCTACGGTGAAAAAAGCAATATCCTCAGAGAAAAAGTGGAAAGAAGCTTTCTGAGAAACTGCTTTGTGACGTGTGACTTCCACTCACAGAGTTACATCTGTATTTCTTGGATCTCTTTGCTAATCT
>NW_012103838.1:0-1770 GCF_000951045.1 Mandrillus leucophaeus
ATACACACACACATATTTAGGTTTTTAACATCCCTTATATTGAGAATATGATTCAGGAAGGGCTTTGAGGTGTAGAAACATCTGAATGTTAAATAAACTAGATGGTTCTGATGAAGATGCTTTAGGTGCTACATTTTGAGGATATCTGATCTAGTATACACAGCTTATGTTCTCTGTAGACCTTTTAATTTTTATTATATATAATACAATAAATGCTTGAAGTTTCTGGTCTTGGATGAGATATCATTTTTATTTCAACCTAATTCAAAGAATAAGAAGGTAGAAGAAATGAAAATAGGAAAGAAACTTTCATATTTTTCTTGCCAAGAAACATTGGTATGAATTATCTCAATGGACAAACAAATGCACTGTTATCATGTTTAAGTGTTTCATAGTGTTATTTTAAAATATTTACATGCAACAATATTTAAGAGGAAATCTGGGGTCTAACAGTAAAATACTTGAAATTGTGTAGTTAGATAGTTCAAAATATGCACACAAACATAAATATAGCAAATGCATTATTACTTTCTGCATTTGAGAAATATTTTAATTGCTTGGCATTGACAATGTTATTGGCAAGTTTAAAGAGAGAACCCACAAAGCTCTGCAAATTTTGGCAGTCTTCCCTCTCCCTCCCCATACTATACAAATAACCATTACAATCTGTAGAAGACAAGTTCCTGGAAGGAGGCTATAATTAAAACGGATCATTGCCCCTCTCTAAGAGACTTTAAAGGTGAATTTATTCTGCTTTATATTCATGCTAATCATAGTAGCCACAGAAAATTCATTGCTTATAGTTCATGCTTTATTCATCTTTAAAAACTTTTTGTTTTCCTATCCCATCTCCTGATGACCCAAACTTTTCCTATGTGACCCCTGGAACTCACAATAGAGCTTCATCAAAGTTATCTGTATCCTAATGTCTTTTCTGAATCTTTCCTTAACTTTATCTAACAGGAGTCTAGCTGTCCTGTGACAATACTGCATTGCATAATGGTACACTTGATAATCTTTTACTGCAAGGAAAGTGCCATATATTGTCCTTAGTTACATTTGTGTAATACCATTATTCTCTCCTCCCTAACATCTTCCTTTCAAGCTCATTCTGTCAGGCAATATCGCCTACTATCCCACCTTGTTGCTGGATAGCGACCACTTTGGCTTCTCTTTAATTTCTGAATATTTATCTCCCTCTCTTTCCAATCCTTTGGTCTTTTAGGTCTTCAGGCTTTCCACCTCTTATGTACTTCACTTGCCTCTCCTCAAACTACCATGCTTCATTTATTATTTCCAATAATTTTATAACTTCCAAAATATTAAATTATCTGTTTTCCAACAATTGCTTATTTTATTTTACTCACTGCCTTAATTCATTTAGGCTGTTAAAATACCACAGACTAGATGACTTATAAACAACAGAAAATTTTTTCTCATAATTCTGGAGGTCAAGAAATGTCAGAGCAAGATGCCAGTAGACTCAGTGTTGGTGAGGGTCTGTTTTTGTTGTTTTTTCCAGCCTATTTTTTATTCATTGTAATTTTTATTTCAAGTTCTGGGATACATGTGCAGGATGTGCAGATTTGCTACATAGGTAAATGTGTGCCATGGTGGTTTGTTGCACCTATCAACCCATCACCTAGGTATTAAGTCCATCATTAATTAGCTATTTTTCTTAATGCTCTCCCTCCCACAACCACACCCCCCAACAGGCCCCAGTGTGTGCTGTTTCCCTCCCTGTGTCCATGTGTTCTCATTGTTCAGCTC
>NW_012103838.1:3177-5466 GCF_000951045.1 Mandrillus leucophaeus
AATTCTGTGAAAAATGTCAGCAATAGTTTAATGGGAATAGTGCTGAATCAATAAATTACTTTGGGCAGTATGACCATTTTCACAATATCGATTCTGCCTATCCATGAGCATGGAAAGTTTTTCCATTTGTTTGTGTCCTCTTATTTCCTTAAGCAGTGGCTTGAAATTATTCTTGGAAAGGTCCTTCACTTCCCTTGTTAGCTTAAATCCTAGGTATTTTATTCTCTTTGTAGCAATTGTAAATGGGAGCTCATTCATGATTTGGCTCTCTGCTTGCCTGTTGTTGGTGTGTAGCAATGTTTTTGACTTTTGCAAACTGATTTTTTACCCTCAGACTTTTCTGAGGTTGCTTATCAGCTTAAGATGCTTTTGGGTTGAGACAATGGGGATTTCTAGATATAAGATCATGTCATCTGCAAACAAAGACAATTTGGCTTCCTCTCTTCCTGTTTGAATACCCTTTCTTTCCCTTGCCTGATTGCCCTAGCCAAAACTGCCACTACTATTTTGAATAGGAGTGCTGACAGTGGGCATCCTTGTCTTGTGCTGGTTTTCAAGGGGAATGATGTTACCAGCTTTTGCCCATTCAGTATGATACTTTCTGTGGGTTTATCATAAATGGCTCTTATTATATTGATTTATTTCCTTTCAATAGTTAGTTTATTGACAGTTTTTAACGTGAAGGGATGTTAAATTTTATCAAAGCCCTTTTCTGTGTCTATCAAAATAATCATGTGGTTTTTGTCCTTACATCTGTTTATGTGATACATTTCATTTTTTGATTTGCATATGTTGAACCTGTCTTGCATCCTGGCTGTTAAGCTAATTTGATCATGGTGGATAAGCTTTTTGATGTGCTGCCATATTTGATTTTCCAGTATTTTATTGAGAATTTTTGTCTCAGTGTTCATCATGGATATTAGCCTCAAGATTTGTTGTTGTTGTTGTTGTTGTAGTATCTCTGCCAAGTTTTGGACTCCTTCCTTTTCAATTGTTGGGAATAGTTTCAGAAAAAAAGGTACCAGCTCCTCTTTATATTTCCGGTAGAATTCAGCTGTGTATCCATCTGGTCCTGGGTTTTTCTTGGTTTGAAGTTTAATTATTACTGCCTCAACTTCAGACCTTTTTATAGTCTATTCACTTTTATAGTCTATTCAACTTATTCCTGGTTCAGTCTTGGGAATGACTGTATATGTCCAGGAATTTATCTATTTCTTTTAGATTTCTTTAATTTATTTGCATAGAGGTCTTTATAGTATTCTCTAATGGTGGTTTGTATTTCTGTGGGGTCAGTGATGATATCCCCTTTACCGTTGTCTATTGTCTATTTGATTTTTCTTTTTTCTTATTAGTCTAGCTAGCCGTCTATCTATTTTACTATTTTTTTCATAAAATCGTCTTCTGGATTCATTGATTTTCTTGAGGGGTTTTGAATGTCTCTATCTCTTTCAGTTCTGCTCTGTTCTTGGTTATTTCTTGTCCTCTGCTAGCTTTGGTGTTTGCTCTTGGTTCTCTAGTTCTTTTAGTCGTGATGGTAGGGTGTCAATTTGAGATCTTCCTAGCTTTTTGATGTGGGCATATAGTGCTATAATTTTCTGTCTTAACGTTGCTTTATCTACATCCCAGATATTCTGGTATGCTATCTCTTTTTTTATATTTGTTTGAAATAACTTCGTGATTTCTGCCTTAATTTTATTGTTCACCCAGGAGTCATTCAGGAGTAGATTACTCAATTTTCATGTTATGTGGTTTTATGAGTTTTTAAATATTGAGTTCTAATTTCATTGGACTGTGGTCTGAGATTGTTTCTGATTTTAGTTGTTTTGCATTTGCTGAGAGATGATTTATTTCCAATTATGTGATTAATTTTAGAGTAAGTGTCATGTGGCACTGAGAAGAATGCATGTTCTCTTTTGTTTTGGCAAGGAGAGTTCTGTGGAATCAGTTTCACTTGATCTAAAGCTGAGGTCAAGTCCTGAATATCTTTGTTAATTTTCTTGCATATCTTTAACTTTCCTGAATATCTTTGTTTACACACACACACACACACACGTACACACCCAATCCATATATATATACACACACATATATATACACACACACACACACACAACAGTTAACTTTCATTGTTGAATTGGCCCTTTTACCATTATGTAATGCCCTTCTTTGTCCCTTTTTATCATTGTTGGTTCACTCTGTTTTATCAGAAACTAGGATTGCAACCCTTGCTCCTTTCTGTTTTCAAATTGCTTGGTACACCTTTTTCTGTCCTTTTATTTTGAGACTATG
>NW_012103839.1:0-12204 GCF_000951045.1 Mandrillus leucophaeus
AAAATTGCTACCTGACAGCGCAGGCGCCACATGACGTTCGACCACGCACCCTCCGTGATGAGATCATCTCTGCCTCTGGCCCAACCCCTTCCCCTCCAAGTGTATATAAGGAACTGCATTACCGCCATTAAAGAGAGAGACTTGCTCAGAGCACTGTCTTGTCTCCATTTCTCGTATCTCTTGTTCCCCAAATTCCCACCCCCTCTTCCAGGGCCTGCTTCGACGATCCCGCGGGCCGGGATATCATCCTACCCCTTTTCATTTCTAGTTATCATGAAATAGAGCAATACATCTGTCTTTCTCAACTGGTCAATTACAACAGCATCTCAGTTATTCATCCGCTCTTCTTTAGTCCCCTTACTTTATCGCTAGTCAAAGTGTGGCCCGTGGACTAATGCCAGTCCAGAAACTGTTACAGGTCTACAACAAATGCTTAAGTCAAAATTATGAATGTACTTATGCATCACTAAAAAGAAGATATGAATTTTGCAATTTTATAACAATTTGATGAAACCATTTTATGTCTATTTGATCTAGTAAAACTTAAGGGCTTTTATTGTATGTACCAGTATACTTTCATATTGCTAGCAATTTCACTTGTATTTTATCAAAGTATTTATCTTAAATAAGTTGGGAGGAAAAACACTGATTATCTATTACCAATAATTTCCAAAGAACTGATTTATTGCTGTACACTTATCTGGGACTCCATTATTTATAAAAGGAAATTCAATATTCCATGATATCCATGATCTGGTCTTTTTTCTTCCCCTCGCCTCTCTCTTTTTCTATTCTGATATTTTTTGTATCCTCTTTATGAATTATAACTCTAACACAACTCATAATTCTAGCATCAATCTACTTGTAATTTCCTTTATAAACTTATGAATTTATGCTACTGTCTGTAATTTGAATGTTCTAACTCCAAAACGCCTAACACCACACTAATATAGTTGGTTTACTCTCTTTAACTCAACATTTAGGCAGTGATACGTGTGTTTTCAATCCTTTTATGACTCCACTGTGTATTAATAATAATTCCAATTTTTTTCCAAATACCTTTATTCCTGAAACTGACCTAAACCAACATATTTTTGTATTTGTTTCATTGACTATTTTTCAAATATGACATGAGGAAAGAACCTCTCTCTTATTTTTGTTAAAGCATCCAGCGCTTAATTGGTATTTAGAATATAAAGTTTGAAAATCAGAAGAACATAACAAGAACAAGATGGGCTGCGAATAACAAACTGTTAAAAATTTACCTGTAAAAAGGGAATTTTAGAATATGTGGATATTCAAGTTAATATTGTTGTACAATAAACAACTTCAAACTTAATGGTTAAACTAAAACCATTTAATTATTTTCAAAGATACTATGGGCCAAAAATTTGGGCAGGGTTTGAGATGAAAGCAATTTATTTGAGATAAAAATGGTAACCTGATATTTCTGCCACTCACCTCAGTATCTGAGGTTACTCAGTGGTACTTAGCTGGCTGCAGTGGTTTGAAAGATATAAGATGGCTTCATTCACATTTCTCATGTGCAGGCAGAAAAGGCTGGGAGGATGAATGGAGTGGATAATGTTAAATCCATGTGAACTCTTCAGCATGGTAGTCTCAGGACACTTGGACTTCTTCTATGACAACTAGCTTTTTCCAGAGTGAACGTTCTAAAGGAAAAAAAAAGAAAATTGATAGCCGTTTTTGACTCAGCCTTTGAGGATAAATGGCTGTTTTCTCTGATATTCTATTGGTCAAGGCAGTCAAAACTTGTCAAAATTGAAGAAGAGGGATGTTAGATTCTTGCTCCTGATGGGGCAATGGCAAGTACACATTGAAGAAGAACATTTGGGATGAGACATATTGTTGCTACTCTTTGAAAATATAATGTTATAGTGGAAATAGCTGTTATCCCCTAAGTAAACCAAGAAAGTGAAAGGCTGATGTGTGAATTTTGAGTATAATTTCATTTATCAAATGTCGAAAGAAGGGAAAGTCATGAGTCAGTCATATGAATACTAAGTAAGTTAGGAAGAAAATTAGGAAATGGAAAATGAGAAAGGCCAATACAAGTAAACAATTATGCAGTTATCCAAGAAGAGAAAACTCTGAGAATTTAATTAAAGGGACCAGACACCTAATTTACTAAATATATTAATAATGAAGAAAGTAAAATTTACATATAATATAGTGTTAATATACTAGTGTATATATTAATAAAACAGTTATGAAACTAATGATATATAAGACCTAAATATGTAATACATAACTGTACATGTATTTACACTAGTGAAGAAATATGGAACACTTTTCTGAAATTGTTAGCTATGATTAACAGTAGTATTACTAATAATGCAAAAAGGCAAAATAAGCAAAATAGTCCTGGGACTTTTGGGGATAGATTTGCATCAATCTGCCCACTGTGGAACAACAATATACATATAAGAGCCCAGTGGAAATACCTGTATCTTTCCTATACTAGTAAAGGGAAGGGGAATAAAAAAGACATTCTTTAGGTGCCCATTCACAGTTAAAATAGCATGCCATCTCTCTAAATATATCAAATGGTCTTCAGACATTTGCTTTTATTAGCATCAATTATACCTTATTACCTAAGATGAGAGTAAATTATGCTATATCCATGCTATATCCCATTTTCTATTGCAGATGCAAATAATATCCAATAATTTCAAGAGTGTTATGGTTTATTTGTGATTTCAAAGAAATTAGAAGATATATTGAAAAAATCATACAACCTTTAGATGACTAAATTGTACTTTTCAATAATACTTACTTTGTTATAATCTCTAAAACTATGAGGCATAGTCACTCCACTTGAGAAGGGTGAGTGACAGTGCACATATATAGTTTCGTACAGAAGACCAGATTTTACTGGTCTCACACATTGTTCTTTAATTGAACTGCCAACCAACAATGCGGTTTCGAATATAAACCTGGTACTAGTCCATTTTAAAAGCTCATTTATTTCTTTCATATTGGATTATGAAGCAAGGTATATGAAATTGTGGGCACAACAATAAAACCAGAGTTCAACTAATCCAAAAAGCATATATTATGGTTATATGTAAGGCAATAATTGTTCAAGAGGAAGTTCTAAACCAGCAGCATCAGTATCACCTGGAAATGTGTTCAAAATTTTAAACTTATTAAAAATGCAAATTCTGAGTCTCCACCTCAGGCCTACTGAATCAGAAACTTTGCAAGCCCAGCAATCTGGGTTTTAACCTTTCCAGATGATCCTATTATATTCTTAAATGCAACTAGGGAATAGTTTTGACTGGAATATGGACTCACAGAGTTTTTAACAATATATTACAAATTTAATGAGTGTGAAACTTTACACTTACTGAATCAGGTGTGTTAGAAAGTATATATCTTTGTTTCTCTTCAACTAAGTATAAATCTTAAGATCTGGTTGTTATTGATTGTAAAATAATTACTGTTGCCCATTAAGGAAAAATAAACTTGATGTTATTTCATTTGGAATTGAGTTCTTTTAGTCATAACCACTTGTTTAATTTGTTGTTTTTATGTTTCTCTCCCTTCACCTTACTTATCTTGTATTTCTCCCTGGATTTTTGAGTTTACATATCTTGTTTATGGCAAGATGGAAAGAAGTGAGTAGTCTCATAATTATTCTCTGCCTATACTGACCTCTGAGTGGAATTATTTACACTTTACTCTTCAAAGCTGTGTACCTCACTCATTATTGACACCTCAGACCTGCTATGTCCTCATGCAGACAACTACAGTACTCTATTACTGCCTTGTTCCTATTCCAGAATACCTTAGGGGCTCTATTTAATCTAACTTGTACTTTCATTTCTTTAGAGGACATGCAAAGATTTAGAGAAACCTCCTCTACTGCGCCGGAGTGTACTGGACTTTGCAGACTGCCCTGGGGCAGGGAATGCAATCTGTGCTTGAATTTCGCTTATATTTTTATTCTCCCTCTCAGACAATATTTTGTATGCAGAACTTCTCTAGGTATTATGTATATCTCTAGCTCTTAAATGCTAAATGTTCTTTTCCACCAGTGACTTGGGGATTTGGTCCAAGGGTTGAGACATTAGACCACTTCTCAAGAATCCAGCTAGTATAGACTCCTTAAGTCATCCTCCTTCCAGCTCTTAGAATTTGGGAAGGGATTAACTTTAAAATAAGTTTGCATAATTTTCTATCCTTTGTCTATGGCACCTGGTCCTTCATGGTTTAATATTTAGTAGGTGTAGTTTAAGGTTTTGGACCCCCATTATTAAGCTTATTTTTCAAGTTTTTACTCTTATCAATCTCAGTTTTATTATACAGAACCTGCATTTTCAAATACATACATAAACCAAACATATTTGGAATATGCAACATTAAACTTTGCCTTTAAAACTATTATCCCTATAGTGGGTATCAAAATAAACTCTAAAGAGAGTTAACTGGTTTTTAAATCCTAAATGTATTCATCCTGTCCTTAAGACAAAGCACGCCACTGGCTTTATAACATTAGGGACTATTGCGAGGAAAATACTTAAAAACTCTCTTTAAATTTTGCTTCGGTGCATAAAGAAGCAGCAACATTGGGCTGAAGAGCATAGATTAATCACCAATTAATCTGTGTATTTAATTACTTAGTGAAACACAAATTGATTTGAACAGACCATGTTCAAGTACTAGTTTTAGAAACTAAAAATGTAACACAAAACAAAAATCAAGGCAAATTAAGTAATTCTTACCCACATATAGTTTATAATCTAAGAAACCTGAATTAAAGAATGTTATCCCTTTGTGGCATTACCATTCATTAATATCTAGTTCTGAAGATCTGGTTGCCACTTTGAAACATATCGTTGAACATACTTAGAGGAGGCCAATTGCTTTCGATGACATAGCTTTATAAATTTTCTCTGTGTAGAAATATGTATCTAAAGTGAAAAAAAAAAGGTCTTTGTTAGTTTTACCTTTTTGACAAGATTGTACAAATAGGTCATGATATATGATCCATGTGTGTAATTCACACATATATTTTATTTTAAATAGTGACTACATATAGCCTAACATATGAAAATATATGACAATCTTATGAGAGAGGCTCTGACAATTTAGAATCAACTTTCAGGCTTTTTAAATAGTAAATATTGTCATAAGAGAAAAAAAATCTACTCATTGAATTATGTCATCTACCTTGCTGTGAAAGTGTAATATCAAAGAAATAATTTTGGAGAAAATATAATTTATATAACTCCTTTTGTGTTACACAGAAATAAAAATGACATATTAAATTATAAAATGTTATGTCTTTTTAAATTTTTCATCCATAGCAGATATTGGTGAAGACTAAATCCTAACATTAAAAATATTCTTGTTTAAAGGACCTTGAGGCATACCTTCCAATTTTTAGGAAATATGTCTTCCTATCTAATTATCATATAGATATATATGTTTTTATCTGTACAAACAATAAGCTATTTGCTACTTTGCATATCATTATTTACTTTGAAAGCAGCTCATATTCCATTCAATTTAGAAAAAACAAAGTGAAATTTATCTCATTATAAGGTTTAAAGTGTTTCAGTGGCAAGCATTTGCTATATTTCAAAGCCTAATACAAAAGCGGATATTGAGAAGTGAAATAAAAAATAAATTTTATATTCTGCTAATGGTGCAAAGTAGTGTGAAAGAACAGACAAGCTGAAAATAGAAAAGTCAATACGGTAATCGATAAACTCAAAGAAGGATGAAATAGAGGATATGCAGGCCCTGTAATTAGTAAACAGACAACCATTCATAGCAGCATTCCTACAAAAAATATAATCTGTTTCTCCAACATTTAGAAAAGAAAAAAAAATGAATCTGAACATAAATGAAAACTCTCAATTCAATACGTACATTTTCGGAAAAATGAAATTAAATAAATAATAATATGTAAAAATATGTACAGGTGAAAGATGCGTTTTGAATTCCTTATTGTTAACTTTATTATTTTAAAATATATTTTTTAAATTTATTTTTATAATTAAATACTTCAAATAATCTAGCACTTCAAAAGCCTCTACTCTTTATACTTGATTAAACTTTAAAATAAATATAGACTGTTGAACATCCATCCTATACAGCACCACTATGATTTTCCCCCTTTTCAACTTTATGATTATATGCTTTTTAATTTAACAGAGAACAAAAACTATTTCAAGCTAAAAGAAAAAAATTGTGAGAAAATTTTTGAGTTAAATATGCTCTAATTAAATCCTTGATATGTATTAAATCTACCCTCAGGCTGATCAGCAACATATAATTAAACACCATTTTACCCAATAAAATATATTCGAGTTGCAATCACACATATTTATATATTTAAATAAAAAACAGGAAAAATAATAGTAATAAAGTCATAAAAACTGTCTCTAAATTACATATCTCTAATTATGTATGTCTCTATATTCTTAACCACTTTACCTTCTGTTGCTCTTTCCCCAAAAATGTGTTCCTTTAGAAAGGAATCAGAAAGAACTGGTAGCTAAAGAATATTTAATTCTATATATAAATATGTTTTCTATAAATGTCAGCTCTGGCAAGAATTAGCAAACAGAGAAATTCCTATTCTACATATTCATCCTTCTATTTCTTTATAACAAAGCCCCCTTAAGAAATATTTGGAGCTTCATAGTCTCTTCTTCTTTGCCTCTTTTCCTAATCAAAATATATTTAGGATAAATCATATTTTTATTTATCCTTTATGCACAAATATACATTTGTCATTGTTATATATAGCAGCCTATAACTCTGCTAAAGAAAAAAAAAAAACATGAAGAACAAAGGCGGGAGAGATATAGTTGTATGGAAGTTTCAATAGATTAGCAACACTTTACTCAATCAGTACATAATTTCCTGTCTAAAATTATGTTCAATATAGGGTCAAATCAGTGAAATAAAATAGAAATATCTGTTTTACTAGCAGATACTGTTTTGTTTGCCCAACAATTGCTCCTCTCTACTTTGTTTCTATTGAATAGTAATTTCATTGCCATCTCTCCTGAATGCCACACGACTGCACAAATTTAAGGCAACTTCCTCAGTCCCCTGCTCCTGACCTCCAGAGCTTCACACAGATTAAGCCAACTGGTGCATGGGCAAGGTGAGCAAGAATGAACCAGATAGAAGGGAAGGACTTCTACTTCATATTTGAGAAGAAAAGGGTTTCACTTTCTCCCTCTGCATGTAAACGGGGACCTAGAATGTTCCTCCAGCTTCTCTGCCTGACATCTTATAGCATTGAGGGAAATCATCATGGGGAAAAGCTTGAAATAATTGAAAACAGACTGAGAAATAAACTGGGTTGTTCTGATATGTAATATTATATAGAATTATACACCATTTTATTCTCTAAATTTTTAAAGTTTGAATTAGAGTTTCTGTTATTTGCAGCCAACAACAAGCATTTTATTTTATTTTATTTTATTTTATTTTATTTTTGCTTTTGTTTTGTTTTGTTTTGTTTTTGAGACAGGGTCTTGTTCTGTTGCCCAACCTAGAATGCAGTGGCGCAGTCGTGGCTCACTGTGACCTTAACCTCCTAGGCTCAAGCGATCTTCCTGCCTTAACTTCTGGAGTAGCTTGGACTATAGGCATGAGCCACCGCATCAGGCTAATTTTTTGTGTTTTTGTTTGTTTGTTTGTTTGTTTGTTTGTTTTGTTTTCTTTTTGTAGAGATGGGATTTTGCCATGTTGTCCGGGCTGGTCTCAAATTCCTGTCCTGAAGAAGTCCTCCCTCTTTGGTCTCCCAAAGTGCTGGAATTGCAGGTCTGAGCCACTATGCCCAGCCAGCATTTTAATTTTTGGTGATGGCTCTCAAAATGAAAAGACTTAATATCTCAGTTCGAAGCTACCAACTACTTCCTAAAGTATACAGACAGTTTTCCAGTATGACTTCTTCATCAAAATACATTTTGGATTTTATGTGTATCTACATTTTTTTCCAGTTCTTGTGATATAAGGTGATAACTAATGTTTATTGGACACTTGTTTCATGGCAGGCATACGTGTGACCACTACTTAAACTTACCTATTTAAGAAACATTTCCAACAACTCTTTAAAGAGGTACTTACATTCTCACACCACTGTTCAGATTAGATGACCCCAAAGAACAGGGTGAGTAAGTGTATTAAGTGGTAGATCCAGGACTAATCCCAAGCTGTCTGAATTCATAATGCATTTTCCTTATGGCTTTTTTGTATTTACAACTATAATTTAACACCTCTTAAGGTTATCGGGTCACTCACAGAAATAATAATATTATGATGGCTAACACTGCATCTCTGATACAGGGTATATTTTTCCAATAGGCCTGATTGGCTCTTACTGTGGCATTTGTTTTACTAACAGCAGACTGAAGTCATAAAATGAATACCAACAACACTAAGTGTTTACTCTAGCAATCTTCTCCGTCTAATCTCTTTTTTTGTTGTCACAGCTATTTACTTCATTAATTTTGGCTGACATAGTTCTAATTTTATTTTCTGGTAAATTCATGATATTATATTTCTTTTCTTCTGTAAATGTAAATACTAGATAGAAAAAGAAACCAAAGCCAGCAAGGAAATAAAACTTTCTACATTCTAGAGAGAAAAAAGAAAATAATTACTAGAAGGTAATTGAAAGAGAAACTGGTTGATGTTACATATGTTGCATTAAAATAGAGCATTTTGTGAGGGTTTCTTGGCTCACAATCAGAGAGAGCTTAAATAACCCTTTGAAATGAAGATAAATCACAAGTTGCATTGGTTTTCTTGGCTCGCTGACTCTGTGTCATGCTAATTTTGAATTTTGGAGCATTTAATGCCTCCGTGTGTTTTCACCATTCTCCAGATTCTGTGACTTATCTGCTAAAAAGAAAAGTTAATACAAAGAGACCTAGATTGTTAGTTTTTTCATTAAATCTGTGTTCAGTTGCTTACCACTCTGACCTTGTATCGTAATACTGGGAACTGATTCTAATCACTTGTGCTTAAGCCCTGGCCTCTCCCTCATTTTCTATGTCTAGGTTCCTCACTTACTCCCTGTTTCCTGTTGCCTTGTGTTAAATCCTATTAGCCCAATTTCATCCAGAATTAAATTGAGTTTTAATTGTTATAACATACAACTCGATATGTTTCTAACATCTGCATCCTATATCTGTGTCTGTTCCTTAGACTTGTGAGAGATGTGTTTTGGAGTGTCTATGATCTGTCTATTGGGATGTTTCTCTATCCTTCTTACTAGTTCTGTTTGAAAGTAACTGCTAAGCAACCAGGACTTCATCTTGCTGCCTGCTGTTTGAAATTCCTTTGGTATGGACCTTTCACACAGAGCTCAGTATGATCTCCTTGACTTAGCCAGCCAAACTCTACTTAAGAAAAACTGTCACAGAAAATAACCTCTTCAGTGCCAGATCTGAAACAACTTCAAAGCACTTAGCACTCTTGGCCCAGTGTAATGGCTATGGATAAAAAAAAAACTGTGTCCAGTGGGAGAAAAAAATGGACCATTTCTTCCCCAAGTATCCATTAAATGGAAAATAATATTAATATTATTGAAATGAAAATAATATGATAAAAAAGTTAATTTTTATAACTTTAGATCTTTTAGAAAAAAGGTAGTACTTGTACCACATAAGGGGAATCTATAAGATATTTAGATATTAATTAACTAATCTATAAGGTATTTAGATATTAACCACTTGAAAGTCATGCAAGAGAGAGAATATGATATAGAAATCCTGACATAAATATGTATGAATGACTTTCAATATTAGCAATTATTTCTTCAGAATGTTTTTAATAGACTAAGTGGGGATTTTCATTTTGATACCCAACAACAGTAAACATAGTTGCCTCAGAAGTGCAACCAATCAAATTACTCAACCATGTGTTTCCTTTTTTGAGATTATGGTTGTAAATTTTTTTATTTATCTGGGGAAGAGTTTATAAATCTTTGCCAGTAAAAGGCCAAATAGAAAATATTCTAGTGTTAGGGGGCTGTGTGGCCTACTGTCTCCTTGCAATTACACAACTTTGCCATTTTAGTGTGAAAGAAGAATGAAGATCACGCATCCCCATAAAGTTTTATTTATCAAAAAACTGTGGCAAATCAGATTTAGATAGAGGTCTAGAGTTTGTTGATCTTTATCCTATTGGTGGGATATGAAACTTATTGAAAAAATGCTTGAAAGTTACCTAAAATAAATTTCAACTGCATTTCTTCTTAATGATATCGCATACCACATACTTTACTTTTCATACTTAATTATTAGGTTGATCTATCCTGTAAACTATCCAATTATGGACTATAAGAAGTTATTTCTATGTTATTTAGTGATGTATTTCAATATATAATCCCTGACCAATTAATTTACAAAAACAAAAACAAGAATACATTTCTGATTTGTTTTTGCTCAGTTTTTAAAAAATACTTAAACCTCTACTATATTTTTGGCATGATACAAGCAATAGGGATACAAAGGTGATTAAGAAAATGATCATGTTAAAAGGAGTTTAGAGTAAGTGATGTATTTATTTCTCTTCAGAGAATGGAATAAGCAAAAAGACATTAAAGCGAGCAAAGATGCAAAAGTAAGTAATCTTTGGGTACTTATAGAGTAAAGGATTAATGTATTAGATCTTGGTTGTCTAAAATCTAACTGTACATTCCAAAATAAAGTCTAACATTTTCCAGTTTCTGGAAAACAATGTATAACGCCTTGGACTATCATGCCTGTTAATGATATCTTTTTTCACCTAAGACCTTCGGCCATGCCAGATAATTTATGCTAAAAATGTGATTTATGTTTGAGCCTTGGGCCACACAGTAGTAGTTTGAACTTGTGAGTTACTGGAGATGAAATAACTAAGATTAAACATTCAGGTGGTCATCCATGTCTGCATAACTGATTCCACCACAAAAAAAAATCTGGACAAGAATGCTTGTATGAGTTTCCATTACTGTCAATAATTCATGCATGTTTATATACATTGTTGCTAGGAGAATTAGCACTCTGTATATGATTTTGCTGGTAAAGAACAATTGGAAGCTTGCACCTGGTCTCCTCCAGAGTCTGCACGGTGCATCTTTTTCTGTTGCAGATTTTTTTTTTTTTCTTATTTTAGCTTTGTCGCCCAGGCTGGAGTACAGTGGTACAATCTTGGCTCACTGCAACCTCCGCCTCCTGGGTTCAAGTGATTCTCCTACCTCAGCTTCCTGAATAGCTGGGACTACAGGTGCCTACCACCATGCTCGGCTGATTTTTGTATTTTTAGTAGAGATGGGGTTTTACTATATTGGCCAGGCTGGTCTCGAACTCCTGACCTTGTGATCTACTTGCCTTGGCCTTCCAAAGTGTTGGGATTACAGGCATCAGCCACCATGCCCAGCCTCTGTTGCAGATTTTCAGTTGTATCCATTTATTGTAGTAAAATATAACTTTCAGAGTATAAGAGCTCTGCTGAGTTCTGTGATTCTATCTAGTGAATCATTGAATATGAAATGGTCTTAGAGATCCCCCATCATGGAGTCTTTAAAGGAAAACTGATATACCAGCCCCCTCTTCACCTTCTGCCATGATTTTAAGCTTTCTGAGGGCCTCTTCAAAAGCAGATGCTGATATCAGAATTCTTGCACAACCTGCAGACTGTGAGCCTATAAAACCTCTTTTCTTTAACAATTACCCAGCCTCTGATATTTCTTTATAGCAATGCAAGAATAGATTGACACAGAAAATTGGTACAAAAGCTGTTATAATTGTCTAGGCTATTATAATCACAAGCAGAGACTAGTGGTCACTGTGAATAAATTCTGCAGGTTCTATAGGTTGGGCATGTACCAAAGTGTTTATTAAAGCATTCTTAAGATTGTGGATTTGTCTCACTCTGTGTTAGAGGTTTTCAAATCTGCCCTGCCATTTTTCTTACAAACAAAGTTTCATTGGAATTCAGCCATATTCTTTCATGGAAGTATTGACTATGACTGTGTTTATGCTACAACAGAGTTACATGTTTGTGACAAAGACTGTATGCTCCATAAAGTCTAAGATATTTATTATCTGGCCCTTACAGAAACAGTCAGCAATCTCTTCCATATATAATGGAAAGTTACTGAAAGATATAGGCATGGGAAACACATGGTAACATGGTTTCGTTATTTTATCCTCTCTGAATCCC
>NW_012103839.1:14244-22327 GCF_000951045.1 Mandrillus leucophaeus
GACTATAAGAAGTTATTTCTATGTTATTTAGTGATGTATTTCAATATATAATCCCTGACCAATTAATTTACAAAAACAAAAACAAGAATACATTTCTGATTTGTTTTTGCTCAGTTTTTAAAAAATACTTAAACCTCTACTATATTTTTGGCATGATACAAGCAATAGGGATACAAAGGTGATTAAGAAAATGATCATGTTAAAAGGAGTTTAGAGTAAGTGATATATTTATTTCTCTTCAGAGAATGGAATAAGCAAAAAGACATTAAAGCGAGCAAAGATGCAAAAGTAAGTAATCTTTGGGTACTTATAGAGTAAAGGATTAATGTATTAGATCTTGGTTGTCTAAAATCTAACTGTACATTCCAAAATAAAGTCTAACATTTTCCAGTTTCTGGAAAACAATGTATAACGCCTTGGACTATCATGCCTGTTAATGATATCTTTTTTCACCTAAGACCTTCGGCCATGCCAGATAATTTATGCTAAAAATGTGATTTATGTTTGAGCCTTGGGCCACACAGTAGTAGTTTGAACTTGTGAGTTACTGGAGATGAAATAACTAAGATTAAACATTCAGGTGGTCATCCATGTCTGCATAACTGATTCCACCACAAAAAAAAATCTGGACAAGAATGCTTGTATGAGTTTCCATTACTGTCAATAATTCATGCATGTTTATATACATTGTTGCTAGGAGAATTAGCACTCTGTATATGATTTTGCTGGTAAAGAACAATTGGAAGCTTGCACCTGGTCTCCTCCAGAGTCTGCACGGTGCATCTTTTTCTGTTGCAGATTTTTTTTTTTTTCTTATTTTAGCTTTGTCGCCCAGGCTGGAGTACAGTGGTACAATCTTGGCTCACTGCAACCTCCGCCTCCTGGGTTCAAGTGATTCTCCTACCTCAGCTTCCTGAATAGCTGGGACTACAGGTGCCTACCACCATGCTCGGCTGATTTTTGTATTTTTAGTAGAGATGGGGTTTTACTATATTGGCCAGGCTGGTCTCGAACTCCTGACCTTGTGATCTACTTGCCTTGGCCTTCCAAAGTGTTGGGATTACAGGCATCAGCCACCATGCCCAGCCTCTGTTGCAGATTTTCAGTTGTATCCATTTATTGTAGTAAAATATAACTTTCAGAGTATAAGAGCTCTGCTGAGTTCTGTGATTCTATCTAGTGAATCATTGAATATGAAATGGTCTTAGAGATCCCCCATCATGGAGTCTTTAAAGGAAAACTGATATACCAGCCCCCTCTTCACCTTCTGCCATGATTTTAAGCTTTCTGAGGGCCTCTTCAAAAGCAGATGCTGATATCAGAATTCTTGCACAACCTGCAGACTGTGAGCCTATAAAACCTCTTTTCTTTAACAATTACCCAGCCTCTGATATTTCTTTATAGCAATGCAAGAATAGATTGACACAGAAAATTGGTACAAAAGCTGTTATAATTGTCTAGGCTATTATAATCAGAAGCAGAGACTAGTGGTCACTGTGAATAAATTCTGCAGGTTCTATAGGTTGGGCATGTACCAAAGTGTTTATTAAAGCATTCTTAAGATTGTGGATTTGTCTCACTCTGTGTTAGAGGTTTTCAAATCTGCCCTGCCATTTTTCTTACAAACAAAGTTTCATTGGAATTCAGCCATATTCTTTCATGGAAGTATTGACTATGACTGTGTTTATGCTACAACAGAGTTACATGTTTGTGACAAAGACTGTATGCTCCATAAAGTCTAAGATATTTATTATCTGGCCCTTACAGAAACAGTCAGCAATCTCTTCCATATATAATGGAAAGTTACTGAAAGATATAGGCATGGGAAACACATGGTAACATGGTTTCGTTATTTTATCCTCTCTGAATCCCATCCTGAAATGTGACCTCCAGCACTGGAGCTGGGCCAAGTGGAAGGTTGATATTATTTGGCTCTGTGTCCCCACCCAAATTTCACCTTGAATTTTAATAATCCCCTCATATCAAGGGCAGGACCAGGTGGAGACAATTGAGTCATAGGGGCACTTTCCCCCATACTGTTCTCATGATGGTGAGTGAATTCTCATGGGATCTGATGGATTTATAAGTGGTTTTCCTCTTCTCTTGGTTTTCAGTTCTCTCTTGCCTGCCACCATGTAAGACATGACTTTGCTCTTCCTTCACCTTCTACCATGATTGTGAGGCCTCTCCAACCATATGGAACTGTAAGTCGATTAAACATCTTTTTCTTTATAAATCATCCAGTCTTGGGTATGTATTTATTAGCAGCATTAAATGGATGAATACAGTAAATTGGTACTGGTAGAGTGGGGCGCTGCTGTAAAGATACCTAAAAATGTGGAAGGTGACTTTGGAACTGGGTAACAGGCAGAGGCTGGAATGGTTTGGAAGTCTCAGAAGAAAAAAAGGAAAATGTGGGAAAGTTTGGAACTTCCTAGAGACTTGTTGAATGGTTTTGATCTGAATGCTGGTAATGATATGGTCACTGAAATTCAGGCTGAGGTGGTCTCAGATGCAGATGAGGAATTCATTGGGAACTGAAATAAAAGTTACTCTTGCTATGTTTTTGCAAAGAGACTGGTGGCATTTTGCCCCTGTCCAAGAGATCTGTGGAACTTTGAACTTGAGGGAGATGATTTAGGGTATCTAGCAGGAGAAATTTCTAAGCAGCAAAGCATTCAAGAAGTCACTTGGGTGCTCTTAAAAGCATTCAATTTTAAAAGAAAAACAGAGCATAAAAGTTAGGAAAATTTGCAGCCTTGCTATGCTATAGAAAAGAAAAACTCATTTTCTGAGGAGAAATTCAAGCTGGCTGCAGAAATTTGCATAAATAACGAGGAGCCAAATGTTATTTGCCAAGACAATGGGGAAAATGTCACCAGGGCATGTCAGAAACCTTTGAGGCATCCCCTCCCATCACAGTTCCAGAGGCCTAGAGGGAAAACAAGATTTCCAGAGCTGGGCCCAGGGACCCTCTGCTCCGTGCAGCCTAGGGACTTTCAGCAGCTCTAGCCATGCCTAAAAGGGGTCAAGGTACAGCTCAGGCCATGACATCAGAGGGTGCAAGTCCCAAGCCTTGGCAGCTTCCATGTGGTGTTGAGCCTGCAGGTGCACAGAAGTCAAGAATTGGGTTTGGAAACCTCCACCTAGATTTCAGAGAATATATGGAAATGCCTAGATGTCCATGCAAAATTTTGCTGGAGGGGAGGGACCCTCATAGAGAATTTCTGCTAGGGCAGTGCAAAAGGGAAATGTGGGGTTGAAGTCCCCACACAGAGTCCCTGCTGGAGCACCACCTAGTGGAGCTGTGAGAAGAGAGCCACTGTCCTCCAGCCTAGTGGAGCTCTGAGAGCCACCATTCTCCAGATCGTAGGATGGTAGATCCACTGATAGCTTGCACAGTGCTCTTGAAAAAGCCTCAGACACTCAATGCCAGCCTGTGAAAGCAGCTAGGAAGGAGGCTGTACCCTGCAAAGCCGCAGGGGTGGAGCTATCAAAGACTATAACTTTGCATTTTAAACATCAAAGTATCTGACACGAAATTAATACATATGCATGAAGGTTGCTATTTTTCCCCCAAAACTAAAAAATAAACAGAAATGAATGTGCATAATCAACAAGATTTTATTGTACATGTGTTTTGATAAGAAGGTAGGAAGGCAAAGGATAATAACTGCTATGGTTATTCAGTTATTATAACTGCTATGGAAACAAAATTCAGTTATTTCCAACGTGGTAGCATTAATAGCAGAGGCCTTCAAAAGATGATTTTATTGTAGGTGCTCTTCCTTTGTGAATGAGATGAAGTGCCTTAGATAAGAGGCTTCATGTAGTATTTGGCCCTCTTCTCTTTCCAACTTCTATCATGTGAATGCACAACAAGAAAGCCCTCAACAGGTGCTGACACTATGGACTTCCCAGAACCAGAGCGGCAAGAAAGAAATTTATTTTACTTATAAATTACCTAACCTCAGGTATTTTATTACAGTAGCAGAAGCAGACTAAGATAATAACTAAGTTATCTATATTTAAATGATTTCTCCATTCATTGAGATAAGGAAAATAAGAGGAACAATGTTGGAGTAAATATGTGGCAAGTTCTATTTGAACACCTGAGATGTGAGTATTCAAGGGATATTGCAATGAAGACTTCCTATAGGTAGGCCACTTAAGTTTAAAGAATGAGCAGAAGAAGAGAAACCATTAAAGCAAAAAGTCAAAGAAAAAAGTAAAAGAGGTAGGGACAAAGTCAGATGGTGAGAAATTACACAAGTCAAGAGAAGAGAGTGTTTTAAGGCAAATGGAATTGATCAACAGTGTCAAAGGCTATTTCCACCAGTGAATATTAAGACACTTAAGAAATAAAAGCTGAATATGAAAATGAGTTGGTTCTTGATGACATTGATAAAGGTAGTTTCTGTGTAGTGGTGATACAGATGTCTAAGTGCAGTATAAGGTTTGTCTCTGTGTCCCCACTCAAATCTCATCTTGAATTACAATCCCCATGTTTCAAGGAAGGAACCTGTTGGGAGGTGATTGGATCATGGGGGCATTTTTCCCCATGCTGTTCTCATGATATTGAGTGTTCTCACAAGAGCTGATGGTTTTAAATTGTGACACTTCCTCACTTTTTTTTCCTGCCACCATGTAAGACGTGCCTGCTTCTCCTTTGCCTTCTGCCATTATTGTAAGCTTCCTGAGGCCTCCCAGCCATGCAGAACTGTGAGTCAATTAAACCTCCTTTCTTTATAAATTACACAGTCTCAGTTAGTCTCTTTATAACAGTATGATAATAGACTAATACGTGTGGATTTAGGACTGAATAGAAGATGAGAAAGTAAATTTTATTTTTTTATGAAATATGGGGGTGATGAAGAGGAGCAAAAAGAGACAGTCTCTGAGGAAGTAAGTTGAAATGAGGGAATATTTATTTTTATTATAATATTTTAATAGAATAAACTAGAGCAAGCTTAAAGAGAAAACTATTAGGGTAGAGAGGGTGCAGTTTTACAGGAAAGGGCAAAAATTACTGAGTTATGGTCCTTAAATTTGGGAAGAGGTGGGATTCAAAGTGTAGAGGAGATACATTGTAGAGGAGGTAAAGGACAATTCTTACCTTTTGAGAAGAGACAATACGTAGATTTCACATGGAGTAAGAGTGATTGAAACACTTTTGTAGAAAATAAGCTTTTCTTATCATGTCTTTTTAACTAATTTAAAGAAACTATATATATATAGTTTCTTTATTTTACATCAAACAACTGATGTTTGAGCAACAGAAGACTATTTTTGCAATAGTGTTGAAGAACAGACTGAAGTCTTGAAGAACAAACTGGAGTTGGGCTCCTGGCAAACAAGCAAACAAACAAAACTCGTGATTTTTTCCATGGCTGACCATAGCCAATGACAAAGGCTTTATCTAACAGGCATCTTGGGGAAAAGCTGCCCTCTCCAAACAAACTTGGTGACAATGCTTTGAACTAACTGTGGGGTCAGCATTAGGAACTCAGGCCCCCCTGACCAGCCATGCTCTTAGGCATTCTTGCTTCCCTAGTCCAGGCACTTTCATCAGAAGGTCTTTTTATCTCAGGAGTTTGGCCAAGGCCTTCCTTGAGCACCATTGTTGAGACCTCCTTCTCAGGGAGAAGGGGTAGAAACCATGAAAACAAAACTTTCCACCCTAACTCAGTACTTAATACTTTTCTACAACTAACCTCCACCTTTTCTCCAGGAGTCTTTCTTTCAGGGCTCCCACAGCAGTGCGATGACCCTTCCTACCAGTCCATTTTATGGTGGAAAATGGAACTGAGAAGAGTTAGTACTTTGTGAACTTTATCACAGTGAGTAATTAAAATATTGACTGTTACTTTCATTTTGGCTTGTAGTTTTAATTGACTATGTTGACACCTTGCATCTTAGCTCTCTCTTCAACTCTACTATGCTTCTGACCACCCGACTAGAAAAAGGAAAACCTATGTCTGGAGAGAATATCTGAAATAAAGAACTGATTAATGGCTACAGTAACAGAGGCTAAGTAAGTAAGATCAAAATTTGTTCTCAAATAGTAGGCCATTTTAATTTAATTTTACAGATGTAGAATTGTCCTAGGTGAAGGTAATTATCAGAGTATGGCTAAGAAAATGAATATTTGAGGAGAAATCAAGTTAATTTGATTTAATATTGCTTGCCCTTAGGAGACAAGATATTAACAGAAGAGTCCATATATTATCTAGTTTGTTGTTCTAAAATACTTTCATTGAGAAACAGATGTTCATATGTGGCCACATTTTTTAAAGTAGATATTGATGAAGTATTATGGCCTGAGTCGTAAAGAAGTAAGGATTTATATAGTAGCTGCAATGTAATTAAGGAAACCACACACTTTACCTGAGATATCCATTTTTATAAAAGATAAACAGGCAAATGGAGCACTTACTGAGAGGTTGCAGGTGTGATATTCCAGAGCACGTAAAATGGTGGAGAGTAAGTGAAAAACAATAGAAATTTGGGTTGTAAACAAGAAGGTACAGCAGGAAGGTATATCAACAAGAAGGTATAAAAGTGAGGCATAATACCTTATTGGTCATACATCTTTGGCAATTGTTGAGTATTAACAAGAAGTGATACATGGAGTTTTTAGTTGACTACTACAAAATAGTTGAAGCTACCGCTGTGAGTGGACCATAGTCTTCAGATTCAGGAGACACTAGAAAAGGAGTGCCAATCACTATTCTAAAAACTAGGTTTTATAAAACCTTTGGCAGAGGCTCTACTTTAGGGATAATGTATTCTTGTAGCAATATCCTGAAATACATTTATGATCATCATGAGTTACCCTTTTTTGTTTTGTTTTGGTTTTTGTTTCCCAGATGGAGTTTCACTCCCATTTCTCAGACTGGAGTGCAATGGCACAATCTGAGCCCACTTCAACCTCCACCTCCCAGCTTCAAACGATTCTCCTGCCTCAGCCTCATGAGTAGCTGGGATTATAGGTGCACACCACCACATTCAGATAATTTTTTGTATTTTAGGTAGAGATGGGATTTCACCATGTTGGCCAGGCTGGTCTTGAACTCCTGACATCAGGTGATCCACCTACCTTGGGCTCCTATAGTGCTGGATTATAGGCGTGGGATTATAAAGTGCCTGGCGAATCCTTACTTTGAGAGTAAAACAGTTACTAGAACCAACATAAGATCTTATTAAAGAAGCATATACATTTCCAAATCACAAACTCCCCCGCCTTTAACATTTTGCAAACCATACTTAAATAAAATTATTTCCTTTAATAATGTTACGTATTTTTAATAACTTAAAACTCTGTATGAGTCTCTGAATGAGTCCATACAGACTACCAAAGGACTCCATGGCACAAGAAAAGAAGAATTAACCCTGTTTTTAGACAGGATATTTGGGCATTTTGAGCTCAAAATAGTTGCCTTGAGATCTGAAGCACTGAGGTCAGCAATAGGAAGATGCCCCAAATTGATACTTTACATATTTATATATGTATTAAAATTTCCATAGTATCTGTAATCCACAATAGACAGGAGAGTGAGCAGTAAAAATCAGGTCTTCTGAAGTGAGAGTGTTGAGTTTGAATTTTAACTTTACCATTAGCCCTCCACACTTTATCTGAAAATGTTAGCAATAACATTCATAGTAGAGTTTTTCAAATGATTAAATTAGCGGATATATGCAAAACACTGAGAAAAATACTTGTCCTACAATAATCACTCACTAAATAATTTCTCTTATTATTTTTTGAAGACTAGATGTTTTTACCATTTCTATTTTATTCCACACTTTGTGAATTCTGCCTCAAAATCAGCAATTCTGATGCTCTCAAAAGTTTTAATAAATTGAATTTGAAGAGATCACATTTTACTTTGCATTTCCTAAGTAATGAGGTTGTTGTATTAGTTTTCCTATGGCATTTTTGATATGTAAATTATGATTTATATTGTTTGCCCATTTTTACATTACAGAATTTATCTCTGGTCTTTTTTATTTACTTTTTTTGTGTGTTTCTACATATTGCTTTAGTGTGAATTCCAAGAAAACAGAGCCTGAGTCAAAGGTA
>NW_012103839.1:22377-24201 GCF_000951045.1 Mandrillus leucophaeus
GTGGGATTATAAAGTGCCTGGCGAATCCTTACTTTGAGAGTAAAACAGTTACTAGAACCAACATAAGATCTTATTAAAGAAGCATATACATTTCCAAATCACAAACTCCCCCGCCTTTAACATTTTGCAAACCATACTTAAATAAAATTATTTCCTTTAATAATGTTACGTATTTTTAATAACTTAAAACTCTGTATGAGTCTCTGAATGAGTCCATACAGACTACCAAAGGACTCCATGGCACAAGAAAAGAAGAATTAACCCTGTTTTTAGACAGGATATTCGGGCATTTTGAGCTCAAAATAGTTGCCTTGAGATCTGAAGCACTGAGGTCAGCAATAGGAAGATGCCCCAAATTGATACTTTACATATTTATATATGTATTAAAATTTCCATAGTATCTGTAATCCACAATAGACAGGAGAGTGAGCAGTAAAAATCAGGTCTTCTGAAGTGAGAGTGTTGAGTTTGAATTTTAACTTTACCATTAGCCCTCCACACTTTATCTGAAAATGTTAGCAATAACATTCATAGTAGAGTTTTTCAAATGATTAAATTAGCGGATATATGCAAAACACTGAGAAAAATACTTGTCCTACAATAATCACTCACTAAATAATTTCTCTTATTATTTTTTGAAGACTAGATGTTTTTACCATTTCTATTTTATTCCACACTTTGTGAATTCTGCCTCAAAATCAGCAATTCTGATGCTCTCAAAAGTTTTAATAAATTGAATTTGAAGAGATCACATTTTACTTTGCATTTCCTAAGTAATGAGGTTGTTGTATTAGTTTTCCTATGGCATTTTTGATATGTAAATTATGATTTATATTGTTTGCCCATTTTTACATTACAGAATTTATCTCTGGTCTTTTTTATTTACTTTTTTTGTGTGTTTCTACATATTGCTTTAGTGTGAATTCCAAGAAAACAGAGCCTGAGTCAAAGGTATATCTGATACTAATTATTGAAGAAGTATAAAATCAGGGAAGGAGAAGTGAGGGACAAGGGGATTGAAAGGAGGCACAATACAAAAATAACTACCTCTTGACTTTAAATGTATTGACTACTCAATCTCATGACATTTGGCTGAGTACCGTTAAAATGGATGCATCTCAGCAAAGACTTAGAGAAGAATAGCCTCTCTATATGTCGGCTTCTGAATCTGATTAGTCAAAACTTTCCATTCTTAGATTTTAATTGAACCAGAAATTTAAGTTGCTTAAGAATGAGTTGAGACATTTCATGCCTCAGAGTCAACAGGGAAGTCCCAGCTTTGGAAGTAAAAAGCAATAAATGGTTTAGGCCTTGGTAGGGGTCTCATCCAATAAAATTAGAGTAGGCAACAAAGGCTAAATTGCTTCAGCAATAACGGGTGAAATACATGGCCAAAGACCCAGGAGACAGGGTAGGATCTGAAGTGCATAAGAGTGCTTTATATAAATACCAGGAGCATTAACATTTTTTTCATAAATGTTGTAGTTTTTCTATTTTATGTTTTAAATTGGAGAGATTAAAATATTTAAATGCATATAATCTGATATGACTATTTAATAAATGTTTTATTGGATTGAATTTATAGCCCATCTAGTTCTATATATCATACTTTAATAGCATAAGCTTAGAACTTTTCCTTAAGGGCATTTAAAAAAAAGTCATCTCCTTGTTATGATTGGTGTTTCTAATATTTTTAAACATAATTTCATTCAAAAAGTGATATTCTGTTACTGTTAAAGAAAAACAATTGAAAACATTAATATATCGTGACAGAAATGGTGATGAATTTAAAATTTCTTGACTACTTATGGTTATGAAATAAGA
>NW_012103840.1:0-1925 GCF_000951045.1 Mandrillus leucophaeus
TCCTGCTGGCATGGAGCTTCCTCCAGGCTGTGGGGTGGGTGTGGTAGGTGGGGCTTCCTTCCTTCCCCAGACTAGCCCAGCAATTCCCCAGGAAGCCAGGCCTCTGCTACTGCTTCATTCTGCACCTCTACAGGGAGAGTCACCCTGTCTGCACCAAGGATGGGGACAGCAGAGGAATCTCACAGGCCAGGTGGGTCTCAATTGGTAAACGGGGTAGAGGGGTGAACATACGTGTGTTTGCTGTGGCTCCCCACTCTGTCATTTGCAGACACTGCTAATCAGTCACAGTCACAGGATCCTCACCCCAGTGCCCAATGAGCACTACCAAAAGCTTCACATGGTTTATAAGTATCTGGAGACTCTTGCATTCCCTGTGGATCCTTCCTGACCAGATCTCAGAACCTTCCCTGGAAATGAGGAAGTGACATGTCACCGCCCAGTACCTTAGGAAGACTCTGCCCTGTCAGAGATGGCATCTTGGGTGGCTACTCCCTGAGTGGAGGAAGAGAGGGTTCTGTGCAGGGAGCTTCCTTGGTGGATCATGGGGTAAGTGATGCCTTTGGTCTGACACAAAGCCTGGCGTGTGGAGCAGAAATTCCAGTGGGGCTGGGACAAACAGGTGCTGCTCAACCAGGCCTCCAAATACACCTTGTCCCCTCCCACCATAGCTGAGCCTGGATGGGAATGTGGATACCCGTAGACTCCAGGGGATGGGACCCTGCTCAGTGGTGGTGTTGGGGTGTGGGGTGAAGGCAGATGGGACAGGGCCTCCGGGTGTGGGAGGAGCCAGCCTCTCCTGTGAGGCCCTGGGCAAGTCGCTGCCCTCTTTGGGCCTCTGTTTCCTCATCTGGCAAATGTGCAGATGATGAGCCAGTTGTGCAGGTCCCACAGTGTCATGATGGGGTTCGGGGAGGATGGGAATTTGAGGGCACTTGTGCCTGGTTCTTCCCACAAAGGATGATGGTGACAGCCATGATGAAACCGAGTCCTCAGGAGGCCCTGTGAGGATGGTGTGGTTCCCATCACACTTCTCTGACAAGAGGGAATTATGATGTTCAGACTCAGGAGAAATATGGGGTTTGTTTCAAGTCCATGGAGCACCACAGTCCTTTTGAGAGGTGAGAGCCTAGCAGATTGACCTAGCGGATTGACAGAGGGTGGGCAGAGGCTCTGTCTTGTGGTCAGTTTCAGACAACCTGTGGCCACGGCTCCCTGGTCAGCAGCAGGCCCTGTTGAATGGGAGCCCTGGGCAGGCACTGGGAGGGAGGCCTGAGGTGTGGCTCTTAGAACCTCACAGCTGCTGCTCTATCCTATAGCTACAACCTGTCCTGCTTCTGAGCCCCATCCCTGTAGGCCAGCCATGACCTCAAGGACAAGAAGACCAGGCCATGAAGAATCTCAGGCCCACTGAGTGCCCAGGTGGCAGGGGCAGAGTGCCTCAGGGCTCAGTGAAGTTTGGGCTGAGCGTGTGCTCTGGGAGTCAGACAGCTGCACAGGGCTCCCAGCTCCACCGTGACGTGACCAGCCCTGTGACTGGGGTAGGGGACTTACTGCTGTGGTACTTGAGCATCATTGTCATAAACTTAATGTGTCTGTCCAATCCTTTTGTCTTTTTATCTCTCTTCCTCTATAATCACCATATACGACTGATCTCTGTTAGTGATTGTGTTCAAATGAATAAACATATGTTACATAGGGTGTATTATACTTCCTCATTATGTCTTCACTATACTATATGACTCCACTCATACGAGGTACTTGGAGTAGTTAAGTTTACAGAAACACAAAGTAGAAGAGTGGTTCCTGGGGCTACAGGAAGGTAGGGGAGGTGTTTAATGGGTACAGAGTTTTAGTTTTGCAAGATGAAAAACACCCCCTATAAATGTGGAGGATGCTCGTAAAACCATGTGAATGTGCTTAATTCC
>NW_012103840.1:2750-5737 GCF_000951045.1 Mandrillus leucophaeus
CCTGCCTCAGCCTCCCAAGTAGCTGGGACTACAGGCGCATGCCATCATGCCCAGCTAATTTTTGTAATTTTAGTAGAGATGGGATTTCACCATGTGGGCCAGTCTGGTCTTGAACTCCTGACCTCATGATCTGCCCACCTCGTCCCCCCAAAGCACTGGGATTACAGGCATAAGCCACTGCACCCAGCCTATATTATATGTTATCATAGAAACACATCTGTATAATACAAATATGACCTATGTGTGAATAAGAACTCAATGAGGATTTCAGCTGTGCCCACTGTAGGGGAGATAGGTATTGAAGTTTGAATCCAGCCCAATTAAAACCATTTGTAAACAGTAACATCGCTCTTCAAAGCTAATACAACAGAATTGAGAGTCTCTATAATGATTCTTTACAGTATACAACTTTAAAATTCACTGAGACATGTGAGGAAGCACGAAAATGTAATCCATATACAATTTAAAAAGCAGGCAGTAGATGTGATCCTAAGATATTCAAGGTGTTATAATTCAGCACGTTTAAAGGCAGTTGTTATAAATCTGTTAATGGGAGTAAAGGAAAATATTTTAAGAGATGTGGAACCTAAGCAAAGAAATGGAAATTATGAAACAATAAGGAGATAAGGAAATTTAAAAAATACTTTTGAGCTTATTCAAAGATTAGAAACAGAAGACAGAGCAATAGAAATTGCCCGTTCTGAATAAAAAAGTGAAAAAACTTAAAGAAAATGAAGAGTCTTAGAGACCTGTGGAGTGATTGAGTCCAAGTTGGAAGGGACAGGAAAATGAGGTACAAAAATAAATCACCAACTAATAGCTAAAAACTTCCAAAGATTGGCCAAATCCCCTAGTTTTTATACCCAACATGTCAACAAATCCCTCCAAAAAATGTAAATAAAACCATACCAAGGCCATATTGTGATTTAGGAGACTGGCAGGGCAGAGCTTTCTATTGACTTGCTGTGATTTCTAATTTTAACTACTTAGAAGAACGAAAAATAGGTTCTCCTTAGAGTTTCTTTTCTTTCTTGGGGAAAAAAAAAAAAAGCACAGATGACTGACAGGTATTAAAGGCAGATGATGGCCCAGAGCGGTGGCCCATGCCTGTAATCCCAGCACTTCGGGAGGCCGAGGCGGGTGGATCACGAGGTCAGGAGATCAAGACCATCCTGGCTAACACGGTGAAACCCATGTCTACTGAAAATACAAAAAATTAGCTGGGTGTGGTGGTGCGCACCTGTAGTCCCAGCTACTTGGGAGGCTGAGGCAGGAGAATGGTGTGAACTCGGGAGGCGGAGCTTGCAGTGAGCCAAGAGCACCCACTGCATTCCAGCCTGGACGACAGAGCGAGACTCCGTCTCAAAAAAAAAAAAAAAAAAAAAAAGCAGATGGCTTTCCAGCCTTCTCTTAAATTTCCAGTGTCTTATGTTGGAAATTATTTGGATTTGTTTCTTCCAAATCCTGCAGTAATACTGATGCTCCAGAAAGGCGTCCCATGGAGATTTTTGCTCTTGTGCATCCGTCCTGCATGGAGCTGAGGTTGTGCCTCCTCTAGTTTCATTAGCGTGTAGTTGTGGGGAACTTTGAGTTAATCTGGAAAACGAAATGTTAAAATTGATTCAGGGCGTGGTGGCTCATGCCTGTAATCCTAGCACCTCGGGAGGCCGAGGTGGACGGATCACTTGAGATCAGGAGTTCCAGAACAGACTGGCAAACATGGCAAAACTCCATCTGTACTAAAAACACAAAAATTAGACAGGTGTGGTGGCGGGTGCCTGTAATTTCAGCTACTGGGAAGGCTGAGGCAGGAGAATCACTCGAACACGGAAGGCAGAGGTTGCAGTGAACCCGCATCCAGTCACTGCACTACAACCTGGGCTACAGAGCGAGACTCCATCTCAAAGAAAGAAAAAGAAAAATGGATTCAAAGAATTATCACTGTTAAGTTTCACCATCAAATTACTAAACGTGGTTCCAAAGGAATATTTAAAAAGGGAAATTAAGTGTTTCCAAGAAAGCCCTATTTACAGCAGAAACACGACACTGTTCATGACCTCACCACACAAACTTCCCTCATGTGTTGGGAAGGACCAAGGGGCTCTCTGGTCCTGTCCCTGCGTTAATTACCTCCAGGAGGTCCACACTAGGACCCCAAGGCCTGGGAACCAGCCTGGATCAGGGACCGAGAAGTGGTGAATGTGGCTTCAAGGGGCACTCCTGGGGTGCATAGGAAGATTTGTGACAGCCCAGAGGATAGAGGAAGTAGTGACTTTGAAAAGGCAAGTGTCAGGTTATCAGGGACCATGTATCTCCATTTCTGGCAGTGAACTGACGGTTTCAGACACTCATGAGAAAGCGTCCCACGTGGAAGGCCAAGAAGTCGGAGAACTGTCAGACGTCTGGACATTAGCCACATTCCTAAGCAAGGACTACACTGCGCGTGTTCGAAGGGGCGTGTCAAGGGCGAGGCCAGGAGGAAGGGCAGTGCCGAAGGAGAGACGGTGCCGAGGGAAGGGGCGGGGCGAGGAGAAGGGGCGGAGCCGAGGGAAGAGGCAGACGAGTTCGGCTCCAGTAGGAGGAGCGTTACTATGGGAACCCTGACGGGTTTGTGAGCAGCTCTCGGTCCCCTGCTGCTCTGTGAGAAATCAAACTTCTGGCACTGACGAAGCATGAAGCCAGCATCTTAGGGGGAGGTAGTGACATAATTACAAGATACCATCAGCCGCGCTGGTCCCGCTGTCGCCTGGCAGGCAGAAGAGGTTTGGGAACAACCAGGCTCCCCTTGGCATGGCAGAACTGCTCCGGACACAGGGAGGTGTGGATTCGTAGGGGGGAGCTACGCCTGGCATACTTTGATTAAGCTTCCAGTTTTTTCATCCCAGGGCGACCGGATTACAATCCCAGTCAGCATGAGCAGGAGGCGGTGCACAGTCCTGAAGGCGAAGTCCGGCTGTGCAGGCCTTGCCGTGCATGCTGAGAGCTGT
>NW_012103841.1:0-495 GCF_000951045.1 Mandrillus leucophaeus
ATCCGAAATATCTGTTCTCAGATTCCACAGAAATAAGGCTAGCAAAGAGATCCAGGAAATACAGATGTAATTCTGTGAGACGAATTCACAGAACACTCAGCAGTTTCTCAGAAAGCTTCTTTCCAGATTTCATCTCCGGATATTTCCTTCTTCACCATAGTCCTCTATGAGCTTCCAAATGTCACTTTGCCAATTCCTCAAGAACTGTCCTAGCAAAAGGCTTCTTAAGGGGAAAGCTGTAACTCTGTGAGATGATTTCACAAAACACAAAGAAATTTCTCAGAAAGCTTCTTTCTCGTTGTTATCGGAGGATATTTCTTTGGCTCTACAGTCTTCAAAGGGATCCGAATTATCTGTTCTCAGATTCCTCAGAAATAAGGCTAGCAAAGAGATCCACGAAATACGGATCTGACTGCGCGAGAGCAATTAACAGAACACTAAGCAGTTTCTCAGAAAGCTTCTTTCCAGATTTCATCTGAGGGTATTTCATTTTTC
>NW_012103841.1:545-1883 GCF_000951045.1 Mandrillus leucophaeus
AAATATCACTTTGCCAATTCCACAAGAACTATCTTAGCGAAAGGCTTCTTGAGTGGAAAGCTGTAACTTTGTGAGATGATTTCACAGAACACAAAGAAGTTTCTCAGAAAGCCTCTTTCTCTTTGTTATGGGAGGATATTTCCTTTGGTCCTACAGTCTTCAAAGGGATCGGAAATATCTGTTCTCAGATTCCAGAGAAATAAGACTAGCAAAGAGATCCACGACATACTGATGTAACTCCTTGACATGAATTAACAGAACACTAAGCAGTTTGTCAGAAAGGTTCTTTCCGTATTTCATCTGAGTATAGTTCCTTTTTCACCATAGCCCTCTATGGGCTTCCAAATATCACTTTGCCTATTCCACAGGAACTGTCATAACGAAAGGCCTCTTGAGGGGAAAGCTGTAACTCTGTGAGATGATTTCACAGAACACAAAGAAGTTTCTCAGAAAGCTTCTTTCTCTTTGTTATCGGAGGATATTCCCTTCGTCCCTGCAGTCTTCAAACGGATCCGAAATATCTCTTCTCAGATTCCACAGAACTAAGGCTCGCAAAGAGATCCACGAAATACAGATGTACCTCTGTCAGTTGAATTAACAGAACACTAAGCCGTTTCTCAGAAAGCTTCCTTCCAGATTTCATCTGAGGATATTTCCTTTTTCACCATAGTCCTCTATGGGCTTCCAAATATCACTTTGCCAATTCCACAAGAACTGTCTTAGCGAAAGGCTTCTTGAGGGGAAAGCTGTAACTCCTGTCTCTTATACACATCTAGATGTGTATAAGAGACAGATGTAACTCTGTGAGATGAATTAACAGAACACTAAGCAGTTCTCAGAAAGCTTCTTTCCAGATTTCATCTGATCATATTTCCTTTTTCACCATAGCCCTCTATGGGCTTCCATATATCACTTTGCCAATTCCACAAGAACTGTCTTAGCGAAAGGCTTCTTGAGGGAAAAGATGTAACTCTGTGAGATGATTTCACAGAATACAAAGAAGTTTCTCAGAAAGCTTCTTTCTCTTTGTTATCGTAGGCTTTTTTCTTTGACCCTATAGTCTTCAAAGGGATCCGAAATATCTGTTCTGAGATTACACAGAAATAAGACTAGCAAAGAGATCCACGAAATACAGATGTAACACTGTGAGATGTATTAAGAGAACACTCAGCAGTTTCTCAGAAAGCTTCCTTCCAGATTTCATCGGAGGATATTTCCTTTTTCACCATAGCCATCTATGGGCTTTAAAATATCACTTTGCCAATTCCACAAGAACTCTGTTAGCGAAAGGCTTCTTGAATGGAAAGCTGTAACTCTGTGAGATGATTTCACAGAACA
>NW_012103842.1:0-2318 GCF_000951045.1 Mandrillus leucophaeus
GTGCAGCAGGTGAGTGGCTGCCCCAGGAGTCTCAAGTAGGTCTGTGTGACTCCAAAGCTCTGCTCAAAACCACCCTGCCCCACTTCCTCCCAGAGCAGCTTGACTGAATGGCTTCGCCACATCCGACCTCATGTAGCCTGCAGCCCCGCCCCCGTCAGTCAAGTAGCCTGTGTTTTAAAAAATATATTTTTAAATAAAATATTCCAAGTCTGACCTTTGTCCTCCCCTTTTCTTTCTGGCAATGAGAATGGGACCCACCTGTATCACACAATACCATCATTTGCAAAGGTCTCCATTCCAACCCTTGGTATTTAAAGCATGATTCCAAAGGCTGGTTGCATGTAAATTGGCAGAGATGAGATACACCATGATTTAATGTTATAAAAAGCTTGGGAAATATTGTCTTTTTCTTTTTTTATTAAAACACTTTTTTTGAGATAGGGTTTTGCTCTGACACCCACAATGGAGTGTAGTGGTGTGATCATGGCTCACTGCAGCCTCAACTTCTAGAGCTCAAGCGATCCTCCCACCTCAGCCTCCCAAGTAACTGGGACCACGGGTGCACGCCACCACACTTGGCTAATTTTAAAATTTATTGTAGAGACGGGGTCTTGCTATGTTGCCCAGACTGGTCTTGAACTCCTGGGCTCAAGCGATCTTCTCACCTTGGCCTCCCAGAGTGCTAAGATTACAGGTGTGAGCCACTGTGCCCATCCAGTATTCTCTTTCTCTTCGTTTTTTTTGTTCGTTGATTGGTTGGTTGGTTGGTGTTTTTGTTTTTTTGGGATGGAGTTTTGCTCTTGTTGCCCGGGCTGGAGTGCAATGGTGCAATCTCGACTCACTGCAACCTCTGCCTCCTGGGTTCAAGTGATTCTCCTGCCTCAGTTTTCCAAGTAGCTGAGATTACAGGCATGTTCCATCATGCCTGGCTAATTTTGTATTTTTAGTAGAAACAGAGTTTCACCATGTTGGTCAGGCTGGTCTTGAACTCCTGACCTCAGGTGATCCACCCACCTCGGCCTCCCAAAATGTTGAGATTACAGGCATGAGCCACCGTGCCTGGCCAATATTCTCTTTTTCTTATCTCACTTTTCCACCCCTCAGGTTTCAGGTATTTTCTCTGAATAAGGGAGTGACAGCGAGGAGGAGAGTCTGCCTCTTCTCTTTCAAGGATTTGGTACTTAGGAGGGGCCCTTTACGCAGAATGAGATGTGATGGAAGGACTCACTTTGGCGCATCTGTAGAGTGACATGACAGAGGGGACAGGGCTCTGTGAGTGCTCGGCCCCAGTGCGAGAAAGCAATGCTTACAAAGTGAGTGGTATCAGTACAACTCAATAGTAGGAACCTACTTTTCCTGAGACTGTATCTGTCCGGATAAAGCAAAGAAACATAATCAATGGCTAAGATGTCAAGCAGGTTTTCACAGGAAATGATAAGCTCAAAACTTATTTGTGCTATAAGTTCATAAAAAGTTATTGATTAAACCTAAAGTCTACATTAACTTTTTGATAGATTCTAAAATGCATCCTGACCTGGAACTCAATATTAATAGTAGATAGAAAGCCATGATGGGGGAGCGGAGAGACCATACAATTGTGATGTATTTTGGGGTCAGAAAATCTGGGTTGTGTGTCTTTCAGCCTTAGTGCCCCTCTGTTAAAGCAGAGATACGAATTCCTAGGATACTCTATAAATATTGGTACAATAATGATTGTGGACCGGGCTCGGTGGCTCACACCTGTAATCCCAGCACTTTGGGAGGCCGAGGCAGGTGGATCACCTGAGGCCAGGAGTTCAGGACCAGCCTGGATAACATGGTGAAACCCCATTTCTATTAAAAATACAAAAATTGGGCTGGGTGCAGTGGCTCACACCTGTAATCCTGGCATTTTGGGAGGCTGAGGTGGGTGGATCACGAGGTCAAGAGATAGAGACCATCCTGGCCAACATGGTGAAACTCCATCTCTATAAAAATACAAAAATTAGCCAGGCATGGTGGCAGGCGCCTGTAGTCCTGGCTACTTGAGAGGCTGAGGCAGGAGAATCACTTGAACTGAGGAGGTGGAGGTTGCAGTGAGCCAAGATTGCGCCACTGCACTCCAAGCTGGTGACACAGCGAGACTCCGTCTCAAAAAAAAAATAAAAATAAAAAAATTAGCCGGCCATAGTGGTGGGCACCTGTTATCCCAACTACTCAGGAGGCTGAGGCAGAAGAATCACTTGAACCTGGGAGGCAGAGGTTGCAGTGAGCTGAAATCGTGCCATTGCATTCCAGCCTGGGCGACAAGAGCAAAACTGTCTCGAAAAAAAAAAAAA
>NW_012103842.1:4676-5769 GCF_000951045.1 Mandrillus leucophaeus
GGGGGGAAGGCATGACACTATTGAGCATTAATAAGGAAATGATACAATAGGAACTCAGATGCTGCTTGCGGGAGTGTAAACTGGTATAAAATTTTGGCATTACTCAGTAGTGTTGAATATCCTGTACCCTTAACCCAGAAATGTCATGCTCTAGGGATATGTTGGCATAGATTTTCTGGGAGACATATATGAAAATGTTATTAGTAGCATTGTAGGTAATAGCAAAAACTAGAAATGACCCAATGGCATCAATAGAGAATGGCTAAAAAATGGTGTATTCACACATGGAATATTATGCAGCAATAAAAAAAGAATAAATTTTAGCTATACATATCAATATGAATGAACATAGACAATGTTGAAGGAAAAAAGCAAGTAGTAAAATAATATATGGAGCATGATTTCACTTATATGAAGATCAAATGCCAGCAAAACATAATAGTATTAGGGTTAAAACTTGTTTTCTGCCGAGTGTGGTGGTTCACGCCTGTAAACCCAGCACTTTGGGAGGCTGAGGGGGGCGGATCATTAGGTCAAGAGATCGAGACTATCCTGGCCAACATGGTAAAACCCCGTCTCTACTAAAAATACAAACATTTGCTGGGCGTGGTGGCACGCACCTGTAGTCCCAGCTACTCAGGGGGCTGAGGCAGAAGAATTGCTTGAACTGGGGAGGGGGAGGTTGCAGTGAGCTGAGATGGTGCCACTGTGCTCCAGCCTGGTGATAGAGCAAGACTTCATCTCAAAAAAAAAAAAAAGTACAGAAATCATTAACACATCATTCAAGTAAGTGATTACTTCTTCTGAGGAGAAACGTGATCAGGGTCCCACAGGGGTGTCACAGGTATCGGTAATGTTCTATTTTTAAGTTTGGGACATGGGTACTTGAGTATTCATTAATTTTTTTCTATTATTTTTTCTTCAAAATATCCAGATATATTTTATGTATTCTTTTGTGTGCATGATATAATTAATTTAAAAAAATTTAAAGTTCAGCCGGGCGCGGTGGCTCAAGCCTGTAATCCCAGCACTTTGGGAGGCCGAGACGGGCGGATCACGAGGTCAGGAGATCGAGACCATCCTGGCAAATATG
>NW_012103842.1:8944-11217 GCF_000951045.1 Mandrillus leucophaeus
ATGATGGGTGCTGTGAAGAAAATAAATTAGGAAAAGAGAGAGAGGATATTTAGTATTTTGGTAGGAGAGGGAGGCCTGATTGAGGAGAGGTCTGAACGATGTTGACAGACCGCATCAGTGGTCTGGTTTTAACACAAACAACCCCTTTGAAAAAGAAAACAGGCTTCGGTTTTTCCCTGTTGCCCTGAGAGAGACACACGCGCTTTTTGCCATGATGAGTGTTGGATGTTGCACAGTGCCCTCCAGCAGCGACTGCCTTCACTGGGGATTCTAATCCATCTGTCTGCCTGCTGGGAATGACTGAACTGGGGCGGTTTCAGGGGATGGATTAACAAATAGACCAGAACAGAAAATTGGTATGATTCATAGAAGCAGGGTGGTGCTGGGGGTTACACAGGCAAGCGGTTTCTAATGGATTCTGGACAAAAGGAAGGAAATGACTAGAACTCGGGGCCTACATAGGACTCGAAGTAGAGTGAAGAGCTCGCCTGCAGGGCCCTGAGGAGCGATTCCAAGAATCTGCAGGCTGAGCGTGTATGTTTGTGGCAGCACAGGCTTGAGAAGCAGCGAGGTTGCAGCTTGCTGGAGCCCAGCTGCTGATGCAGTGGAACGTCCTTCATAGCCATGTTTAAATAGAACATAGTAAGGCGGCCCAATCTGTCTGTAGAACTTTTACACTAATTGAAACAGATAGGGGTGCAATTTACGAGTGAGTCACCAGAGCTAACCCAAGGGCAGTCGTTGCATCGTTGCATCGTAGATCTGTTGTCTCGGGGAATTGACTTACTGGGGTGTTGGACTGAAGATATTGTTTTAAAAAGTTTTCAGACAGCCCTAGATAAATCACTGCACATGTGTACTTCTCAAATACATCTCCTCCCTCTCCCCTTTCTCTTCCTCCTCTTCATGGCTTCTGTCTGCAGCCTGGGGGTACCTCTCTCACCCAACTTTGATTGCTCTAGCATCAAACGGTGCTGTGCCCATAGTAACGCTGAACCACATTTCTTAAGTGAATCAGTCCTCACAGTCATCATCTCCGCACATTAATTCATTTAGTACTTCAAAATTTTCCAAAGTGCTTTTCCTTGTCTTATTATAATGATTGCCAGTATTTGCTCAGCACTCTAGAGGTTCTAAAGTACTTCGTGTACGCTGTCTCCTATGACATCACAGCAATGCTGTGGGTTATTATTACTTGACTCATTTTGCAGGCAAGGAAGCTAAGGTTCAGGAATGCTAAATGACTCATCTGTGCCCACGTAACTAATGCTTGGCAGAATCAGGATTTGTACTTAGATCTCTCGCTTCAAACTCCCTCTTTTCCATTTGATGATGCTTTCATCTGAGGCTCAGGATGACCCTGTGAGGTGTTAGTGTAAGAGATGAGGTCCAGGAGGGTGACATGGCTCATCCAGGCCACACACAAGCCGTCACTGACCAGAAGTGAGATCTTCCATCCAAGCCTTGCCTGTCACTATTTTCACCCTTACCGTCAGAGCATATTTTTTTAACTGAACCCACTTACTGTGTGGTTGTTTGCTAGGCATTCATTGAGTAAACAGATATTGATGCTATCTCTGTTTAACAAATGGAATAGTCAGAAAGAAGGAAATAATCCATAAATCCAGGCCTCAAACTGTATTTGCCTTACTTCTCTGGATACTGCATGCAAACCCATACAATTTTTTTTTCTCTCTTGTTAGTGTAGATCCCTTCATTGAGCCCAAACCTAAATCAACATGGCAGAACAATTTCCCCTGCTTCTCTGTTATTTACTGGACTCCCATTTTTTGGAGTTGAAAGGGACCTCAGGGAGGATTTAACCCAATCCTATCATCCTACAGATGAAGAAACTGACTCTCCTCATTGCCCAAGATACACAGATGGCTTCGGGCAAGTCGGGACTTGAGGGCCAGGTTTCGGCTCCCAAGGGCTCTCACTTCTTCCTGCAGGCCTCGGAACTTCCAGCCTCTGACCTGGAGCTTTAGATTCTGCCTATTCATTTCAGGTTTTTGTGATGGAAGTTTAAAGGCTTCTGGGCGTGGTGGCTCACGCCTGTAATCCCAGCATTTTGGGAGGCCGAGATGGGCAGATCACCTGAGGTCAGGAGTTTGAGACCAGCCTGGCCAACATGGTGAAACCCCGTCTCTACTAAAAATACAAAAGTTAGCCAGGCATGGTGGCAGGTGCCTGTAGTCCCAGCTACCTGTGAGGCTGAGGCAGGAGAATCACTTGAACCTGGGAGGGAGAGGTTGCAGTGAGCCAAGATCATA
>NW_012103843.1:0-323 GCF_000951045.1 Mandrillus leucophaeus
AAGCTCAAATTCAGACATACAGCCGAGACGGCCAGCAGTATCGTGACAAGTTGCAAAGTCTGCCAGCTTAACCACGCCTACCCCCAATCCCAGGCTGCAACGGGAACAAGGCTCAGGGGAACCAGCCCCGGTATCTACTGGGAAGTAGATTTTACTGAGATAAAGCCAGGAAAATATGAGTATCGGTACTTACTTGTCTTTGTAGATACTTTTTCAGGGTGGACTGAGGCATTCCCAACCAAAAGGGAAACTGCTCAGGTTGTAGCAAAGAAAATTCTGGAAGATATCCTCCCCAGGTATGGCTTCCCCGTCCAGATAGGGTC
>NW_012103843.1:5945-30295 GCF_000951045.1 Mandrillus leucophaeus
TAAAAGATGATCTGCTCAAGTCTGAAACAGAAAATGTCTCTGAACTCTTATTTTCCCTACAAGCCTTGCAGAAAATTCATCAAGAAATCTGGCCCAAGCTGAAGGAACTATATGAGACCAGTCCCCCACTGACACCCCATCCGTACCAGCTGGGAGACTGGGTCCTGGTTAAGCGACACCAACAAGAGACCCTAGAACCCAGGTGGAAGGGACCACTCCAGGTACTCCTAACCACACCCACCGCCCTGAAGGTAGAAGGCGTCGCGTCGTGGATCCACTACACCCACGTCAAGCCCGTGGACCCAACCTCCGACCTTCTGGGGCCAATCACAGCGGCGGCTGAAGCACCGGCCACATGGACTGTGGACAGAGCTAAGAACAACCCCTTAAAGCTCACCCTGTGCCGGCAGCATAGCTCACTGCAAACATGCAGTTAGGTAGTCTAACCCTAACGTTAGTCGCCCTAGTGGCCGCTGGGGAAATCACAAAACCAGCTCCTAATCCCTTTATCTGGAGATTCTGGCTTTATGAAAACCAAACCCACCCTGGGCAACCTCATAAGCCCGGGAAATTATTGGCCAGTGCTGACTGCCCCTCCTCAGGGTGCAATAGCCCAATTCTACTAAATTTTACTGGTTTTCAAATAGCCAAACCAATGGCACCAATAATATGCTTTGAGTTAGATCAGACTAAATACAATTGTAAACACTATTGGTGGCACCAAAATGCCGGCTGTCCTTATAACTATTGTAACATCCATAAATCCCATTATTGGGGAAAGGAAGAACAGTTAGATAGTAAGTGGCCCTTCCATCGTAGACGGGACGGGGACTTTTCATATACATGGATAGTCAGAGATCCCCGGAACTCCCGCTGGACCACGCCTCAACATGGGGCTGTATACTACTACTCCTCCTCCACATGGCCTAGCAGTCACCTCTATCTGTGGCGAGGTCTAGTGCAGGTACGGCCCCTGGTCCATGGAAATATCCAACGACAAGAAAACAGACTAACACAAGACTTACGTCCTTTCTCCTGGTTAAAATTATTACAAGAAGGATTAGAACTTGCTAACCTTACAGGACTTCACAGCTTGTCTGGCTGCTTTTTGTGTGCCACTCTAGGGCGTCCACCGCTAACCGCTGTCCCTCTGCCATGGGGATCCTCTACCTCTGCCCAAGCTAACAACCTCCAAAACCTCTCATATGCCCCTATCCCTAACGTGCCACTATACCTAAACCCCAGTCAGGAGAAGTTTCCCTACTGTTTCTCAGGAACCAATTCCAGCCTCTGCAACATCACTGCAATGCCCCCTAATATCACCCTAAGGGCTCCGCCGGGCATATTCTTCTGGTGTAATGGGACATTATCTAAGAACCTATCTGGTCCCTCTGTTACCAACCTACTGTGTCTTCCTGTCACATTAGTTCCCCGGTTGACTTACTAAGTGCCGGTGAGTTCCTGGGGTACACCGGTAACTGGACTAGTACTGCTATTCACCCAGTCCCTACCCCGACCCTGCACGAGCCATATTTCTTCCCCTCATTGCGGGAATCTCCCTCACCTCATCCCTCATTGCGGCCGGACTGGCGGGGGGAGCCCTAGGTCACACCCTCATAGAAAGCAACAAGTTATACCAACAATTTGCCATTGCTATGGAGGAGTCGGCTGAGTCCCTTGCCTCCCTTCAGCGACAGCTCACGTCCCTAGCTCAGGTAACCCTGCAGAACCGGAGGGCCCTAGACCTACTCACTGCTGAAAAAGGTGGTACATGTATGTTTCTAAAGGAAGACTGTTGTTTCTACATAAATGAATCAGGGCTTGTAGAGAACCGGGTCCAGCAGTTACGCAAGTTAAGCACAGAAGTAAAAACACAGCAGTTTGCTTCAGCTGCACACCAATGGTGGAATTCCTGTATGTTTTCCCTGTTAGCCCCCTTCCTTGGACCCCTGCTAAGTCTACTATTACTGTTTACCGTAGGACCTTGTGGTGTTAACAGAATTTTACAGTTTGTCAGGGAAAGGTTTGACACCGTACAGCTCATGGTCCTCAGAGCCCAATACCAACCTGTAAACGCTGAAACAGAATCAGACTTATAAGACCCAAGATTGGCTCTAGAGGTACCTGAGAAAAAGGGGGGAATGAAATAAATCAGGTACATTCCTCAGCCCCGGGCTCAACACAAACAGGCCCAGTACAAACACATCCCACCATATATCTCTCAACACAAACAGGCCCAGTACAAACACATCCCACCATATATCTCTCAACTTCCTGAGCCCAGTACAAACACATCTCTCAACTCAGAGACTACCATATATCTCAACTTTAGAAAAACACCACCTGGAAAGTCCCCGATAAGGACACAGCCATTTGTGGTTTTACTGAAAGCGTGGGAACCAGTAGAAAACTGCTAAATGTATAACTTAAAATGTAAACCAATTGTAATGCTGTAACCAAAAGAATTCCCTTGTTCCTCTGTAACTTTACGTATCTTATTTACATCAGGCTATAAAAAGCAAGCACTCACACTGTTCGAGGCCCTCTTGTATGCTGTGGAATGGAGGGACCAAGTTCGAACTTGCAGTAAAAGATCCTTGCCGCTTGGCTTTGACTCTGGACTCTGGTGGTCTTCTTTGGGGAACAAACGGTCTGGGTATAACAGTAGTAGCAATTTGATAAAGTTAAGAATGTTGGACATAAAACAAAGGAATTATCAAACAATTTCAAGTCAATTAGGGAAAAAATACTCAGAAAGAGCAAAAGACTAGCCAACATAATCCCATCAACACTTACACTCATGCAAGGAAGGCTGGCTGCACTCAACCTGCAGAGGGCCCAAGGAGCCTGGTTAGGAGCTGGGAGAGTGAGCTGAACCATCAGGGGCGGGATGGGAATGATGGAGTGAAGGAAAATGCAAAGGGCCTAGAGAACGACGGTGGCAAGAACCAATGGGAAGGACAAGCCAGTGAGGCTTTTCCTGTCTGTGCTGGAAGGTGAGGCGGTGTCATCCTGTTGCCATGACACCAACTCAAACCCTCCGCTCTTGTGAGCTGGCTCTGTGAGACCCAGCCTCCACCCACTTCAGACCAGGTGCCTGACCTGACCATTGCATCTTTGGTAACCTAACTCAAACTGTTGGCTGGTGATTATGTCATATCCTTTTATTTGTACCTATCAATGTTCTCCATCTCTGGTTTCCAGTGTCATTAAAGAAGTGCCGACATTTTTGCTGGTCAGCTAAAGATGCTAGTCCATTTTTCACTCTACCTGCATTTTACATAAATCCTTTAACTTCTCCCTACTTCCTTTTCATAATTGAGGGGACAGGTTTGGACTGACATCCTTCAGATCTAAAATTCAACGGCTGTCTCCCTCATCTGTGAAGTCTTCCTTTTGTCCAGTAGCCTATGTCCTTTCTGTAATTTTCCCCAGTGTGGTTTCAGCCATTGAGTTAAATCCTCCAAGATTAGATGTACTGACTTGTACTTATCCAATTGACCCAGACATTAAGGAAATACTTTGCCCATAGATTTTTAATCACAACAATTTGTGGAATTAATACAGGAGACAAACATTGAGGAATAATTTTATATCTCTCTAACAGTATATAAAACTCTGTGCTAAAGAGAATTTTCTGCTGGCACTTTTACATCTAATTGGAGGATAAAAACTTCAATAGATAACTATTGATAATCAGATGGCAAAAACTTTTTTAAAAACTGAAAAGGTATATAGTACTTAGAGATTTACAACTACGCAATCCTTCTGAAGTGGGGTAGCATTTTATGTAACTTGACATAGTTCCTAAAGTATCAATACTAAAAAGATAAGGAAATATCTGCCCTCTCTTTCCTAATAGGAAGAAACATACTTTATTCAGTTTTATCCTCAAGATTCTCCTGGAATATAAAATTCTCAGGAGCTTTCTGAACTAGAGCCGGTCTTCACTGCCTCGGTCATTTTTTCATATTAACCTTTCTAATCGCTGGGCAGTTTTGTTGTCAGAGAGACTGTAAATAGCATACAATGCAAATCAGCAAAAGCAAGGCGATAGAAAATGTTTTGCTGACAGTCACACGTTTTGATAGGTCATATTGAAAGTAGGCCTACAACGCAGGTATGACAAGCTGTACCTCTGTAGACTTGCTGAATTGTCACAGCAAAACCTTGTATTTATAGAGCTCCTTATCCTGGGGAATACCGATCTACTGGGCTGTTCCCTGCCATTCTCTTTTGCACTTGATAACACTTGAAAGCACTAAGAAAGCAAGATCATTCCCATTCCAAAAATTAGGAAAATGAGGTAGAGGAGGACAAATTCACTCATCCTAGAAACTAATGCCTGAGTTACATCTATCAGTTTCCAGAACATGCACCAGCCTCTATCAAGCCCGCCTTCACCTCTGGCTTCAGTTTTGCTCTTAAACTCTCAAGAGTTGCAGCGCCTTCTTCTTTCCCAAGGGCTACTTGTCACTTCTCTGTTCTTAACCTCTCAGTTTCTCTCCTTAACTTAAATTGCTGAGCCCCAAAACCTCCTTCCAAGGCGCTTCTTCTCTACCACCATCAGAGAATAGTTTTCCTCAATTTTTTATCACTGTTATCTCCATGCCATCACAATGCTGATGTAAGTAGAAACCCCTCTATTTCAACATTTGAACATTCTTCTTTTCTTCAGTGGTCATTCTAATGCTAATGACTGGTTTATTTTATCTTCTGTGTGCCAGACACTGTTCTAAGTTCTTGGATAAACACTACTGAACAAAATAGACCCAACTGCCTTCCTTCATAGGTTGTCATTCTATCCGAAGGAAGGTAGATAATAAACACCTGGCATAGTAGACAATTAATTACATAACGTGTTAGAAAATGCTACATGATACAGAAAAACAAAAGTTATGTCAGACTAAAGAGAGCCAGAAGTGACAACAGAAGGTCATCATTTTAAACAGGGTTGCCTGGATGCACTTCATTGAGAAGACTTGGACAATGACTTGAAGGCTGTCTGGGGAAAGAGTGTTCTGGCAGAGGAGACAGGCCGTGCAAAGGCCCTGAGGCCAGCACATCCTTCATTTGTTTAAAGAATAGGGAGTAAGCGAGGATGGCTGAAGCAGAGCGGGTAAGAGAGGGAGAGTATTACCATCAATGATGTCAGACCAGGTAGGGCCTTGCAGTCCTTTTAAAGACTCTGGCAGTTATTCCAATTGAAAAGGTGAGCCTCTGTGGGGTTTTGATTAAAGGGTTCACTCCAGTTATTGTGTGAAAATAGAAAAGCAGCAAGGAAGAGTAAAAGGAGGCAGACCAGTGAGGAGGTGATTGGAGCAATCCAGGCAAGAGTGTTTGAGGGCTTGGAGTGGAGGGGCCGCAGTGGAGGCGTGAAAAGTGTTTGGTTTTGACTGCAGAGTATTTGCAGGGCAAAACCAAAAGGATTTGCTAATAGATGGTTTGGTGGCCTGAGCAATAGGAAAACTTGCTGCCTCACTTAGAGAGGGGAAGGCTGCAGACGGAGCAGCTTACATGGGACAGATTAGAAGTCAGTCTTGGACGTGATGACTTTGTGGTGTCCGTGAGACAGTCAAAGGGAGATACTGAGATGCCAGCTGATTAAACAGGGCTGGGGCTTGGGAAAGAGGCCTGCGGGGGCTTCAGTACACTGATGGCATTTATATCCCGGGGAGAGGACAAAATTACGAGGAGAATGAGCAGTGATCCAGAAGAGAAGAGGGTCAAAACCGCTGCTCTTAAAGAATTGAAAAGATAGGCCGGGTGCGGTGGCTCACGCCTGTAATTCCAGCACTTCAGGAGGCCAAGGCAGGCGGATCACCTGAGGTCGGGAGTTCGAGACCAGCCTGACCAACATGAAGGAACCCTGTCTCTACTAAAAATACAAAAGTAGTCGGGGGTGGTGGCACATGCCTGTAATCCCAGCTACTTAGGAGGTTGAGGCAGGAGAATTGCTTGAACCCAGGAGGTGGAGGTTGCAGTGAGCTGAGATTGCACGATTGCACTCCAGCCTGGGTAACAAGAGCAAAACTGTCTCAAAAAAAAAAAAAAAAGGCAGTAACATTGTTTTTGTCACTACTATATCTTCATTGCCATTCAATTCGTATTTATTAATTTAAGATTTTCAGCTTCATAACACAGAAAGCTTTATGTAACCACTGAATTCTCAGTATATACAAAGTTTACTTTGCTTTTGTACCACCCTACCCTTTATCCCTCCCTCAAACACTCACTTTCCACAAATGATAACACTAAAATAATTTTAAAATAAAACATTTTTCACATGGCAGTGATGGCTTAAGTGAAAGCAAAGCAAATCCCTCAGCATTTTTTTTCTCAAATTAGAGAAAAAGGGATCCAACTGTGTGATCAACCACTTAGAGAATTTTGCATCAAATCCATTTTTATGCCTAATTGTTTTAACGTTAAATTTACAAAAGGATGTATTCATCAAGAAATACCTTGAGAAAACATAAAAAACATAATTAGAATTTGAGCTTTTCTATTTCTTCAAAGCCTTTTGTGGAGGGAGACATCAAATTATCATTCTCTAGTGTTAAGAGCAATAAATAAAGGTAGCAGAAGGAATGATAATAGGACTATTATGAAGTCCACAGAGAGGAAGCCCCCATTGTTCACATTATAAGCAATAAAATAAAACATCCACTGCTGGGTTTGATGTCTGCTAGACAAGGAATGCAAGCTTACAGAATGGCTACTGATCCCTGTCCAGAACATATAGACAATTACCCTGAGATCTTTCTATTTGTTTTCCTTTCTGTGAAATGACAGCCAAGCGCTACGTGAAACATTCACCAGCATCCCTGTAATATCCTGGAAAACCCGAAGGGAACTAGGAATAACAAATCTGAAACACTTCAAAAGGAAGGAAATGTAATATGTGGAGCTATTCGTCTTTACTCAAATATACATATAGACTACACTGGGTGAATATTTGCCTCTAATTTTACAACGTACCTAGTTTAATGGAAAAAAATTAACATTCCATTCTTCGTGCAGTTCAAGGTCCTTTTACGTTGTGGTAAAGCCTCAGAAAAATACTTCATAAAGTACTTTTCCTATGTACGTAACTTGGGACATGCCAGTTAGCAAATATTTAGCAAACAAATCAGCACATCTGCTGCTATGAGATAGGCAAGCGCACATTCATTTGGTTTCCAGCTTCACGGGGTTTACGATCCAGTGGGAGGGACAACGTGTGGACGGCAGTGGCACTGAGGGGCTTCCCTTGCTTTGGTCGTAGTCCCCCTGTTCTCCATGGGACCTACAGGGTGTGAAACGCGCCACGTCTGCAGACACCTCAAGTACCTCTCACCTGCTTGGTGCAGTGTGCTTGAACCACAGTGGCCTCCTTTCTATTTTTTTTTTTGAGACGGTGTCTCGCTCCCATTGCACAGGCTGGAGTGCAGTGGTGCCGTCTCAGCTCACTGCAACCTCCACCTCCCAGGTTGAAGTGATTCTCCTTCCTCAGCCTCCTGAGAAGCTGAAATTACAGGTGTGCACCACCACGCCCGGCTAACTTTTGTATTTTTAGTAAAGACAGTGTTTTGCCATGTTGGCCAAGCTCGTCTTGAACTCCTGGCCTCAGGTGATCTACCCGCCTCGGCCTCCCAAAGTGCTGGGATTACAGGTGTGAGTCACCATGCCAGGCACAATGGCCTCCATTCACACCCTCACCATGGTCGTTCTCATTCCAGGACTCCCCATGCTGCTCCCGTCAGTCTGGAACGTGCCCTCTTCTTCTCTGCTAGATTTACCCAACCATTCCTCAGATATCAGCTTCAATGTAATATTCTCAAAGAGGGCTACCCTAGTTCTGAAAATCCAACTGGACTCTCATGCTAATCTTCCTCAAAGCACCTATTCGTACACATTTGTTTATGTATTTAAGTGTACTAGCTGCCTCCTCTATGTAATTGTAAGCTCCATGACAGAGGAAGTGAATCTGCTGTATTCACCTCTCTTACACCTTGGCTAGCATCATTCATGGCCCATATTAGGCGCTTGACAAATAGGGTTTGATTAATAAACAAATGCATTTAATTAAAAAATTCATATAATAAAACTACCTACACATTATCATAATTCTATGTGGGATCAATATCATCATTCCTGATGTTTACAGAGGGAGAAATTAAGGTTGAGAGACCTCTAGTCATTTCTGGAAGGTCGTTTAATTAATAACTGGATTCTGAAAAGGTGATCTTTCCAACTTTCCACGCTGATGTAAACGTCTTGGTCTAAAATATCTGGGCTCCTGAGTCTGGAGGGAGAAGCAGTTTATAAGGCATGTGTGGTGAGAGTGAAACGAGACCGATTTTGCCTCCAGGTGCCACATCCTGCATCCTGGCACTTGGAGCTGGACTTGGAAAGATGGAATGTGAAGAATGCACCCAGCTTCTATCCAGGTGAATTTACAAGAAGCCTGAGGTCTCTTGTTATCTGAAAAATGAAAATACTAACAGTGATGCATGGTGGGATGCTGGAGAATCTTGAGGAAGGCCAGTTTCCTTAATTCCACACACTTTTATCTCAGATTAGGGCAGTGCCCAAAGCCCACACCCCCAAAGCCATGACTGGAATGCTTATGACGGACTTCCTGCCCAGGGATGTGGCTGTAGCAACACTCTGACCATAACACCCAATACCCCAAGGCTCGAAGGCACCAACTGCAACCTCGTCTGGACATAGAGCGAGGAGTTGCAACTTCAACTAGCAAATGTTTTCCACTTCAATTCCTCTAATGCTTGGGGAATCTTTATTTTAACATTTCCAGTTCTAGTTTTACCATCACTAAAGTGGTTAATGACAAGAAAACTATTAATTATCTGGGCAATAGTGTACACTACTGCCATGGACTATATAATGTATAGCCATGAAATGGAAGAGGGGTGACATTTGGTGAAGGCCTGTTTCTTGGTTGCTTCTATAAAAACTACATTTCTTTCCTCAAACAAATGGAAATGTTTATATGAAATTGTGAGGCTACTTGGTCATCGTCACAACTTCCAACCCCTAATATCTGAGGGCTTCTTAAAAGACCAGATAAGAAACCTAACAGTTAATATTGCTTTAGGTTGACCCATCTAAAATGACTTTCTCTCTCTTTTTATTGAAATGAAATTCATCATTCAAAGTTTAATTAAAATCCTGCCTCCAATACGAAATCTTCCCCGACTATGCCATATTAGCATCCTCGCTCTTGAACTTGTACAACATTACTCATGTATAAGGCTAATTTGCATTATCAATTATCACTTTGTTTAATCAGCGTCACTCTTGTCTGGACTCTAAGCTCCCTGAGGGCAGAATAATGTAGTCAGGGAAATCCGGCTCTTACGTGTATCCTTTTCATCCCCTTCATCCTCACGCCTAATGAGATTGGAGGCAGGGACTCACTTCTCTTCTCGCTCTAGGTCTGCCCAAAGGAGGAAGGGATTTGGGCTCAAAGCTCTCTCTCTGTTTCTCTCCATTTCTCTGGAGCTATGAGTGTGATACACACATACACCTTCTGCTGTGCCACCTACCCTATGCCACATTGGAGGAAATTCTAATTCGACCAAGTAGACTCTTGGACCAGGCATTAGTAGTGGGTGGGATTGCTGCCTCATGAATAAAACACTCTTCCCTGAGGTTATTTTGGTAGGTGGCCTGATCTGTTGGCATTTTGCAGATGAGATCTGCAGTAAGTGGGCTGAGTGTGGCCCCTCATCCCCAGCCTGCCTTGATACCCTCTGCAGTTACGTGGCTAAATGGAGTCTGGCTTCAGGGAAAGAGTAGGAAGCAAAAATTCTTGCTTACCGGCTCTTAACTTTGCTGAATCATTAACCCAAATTGTTGAATTCAGCTTTCACCAGACATTAGGGAGCATTAGGGACTGGCCCCACTGTCTGGAAACTCACATTCCGCTTCCCTGTCAGCTGTGGACATTTGTGTGCGTAGTAAGCTCAGCAGGGATCTTCAGAGAACAGAAGGAGCAAGGAGGAATTCTGATCCCAAAACCCACCCCCAAATCACTGCAATCTTATATTAATAAATATTATTCATATGAAGATCTGTTCTAAAATTAGGAATATCAAAAAATAGCACATTCTCCAAATAGAATGAATAGAATGGTGGTTGCTGGGGTCTGGGGGAGGTAGAAAGAACAGCGATGAAGAGATCAACAGGGACAGAGTTTCCGTCTCACAAGATGGAAAGCTCTGGAGATCTGCTGCACAACACTGTCCGTGGAGTCAGTGCTGCTGTGCTGCACACTCAAAAACGTGTTCAGAGGTTGGGTCTTATGTGGTGCGTTTTTTGTAATAATAATAAAAGATAACACATTTTCAACAAATGCATTTAGAACTATTCATCTCCAGAGACTCCTCACCCACTGAGTTCCTTTCAAAGGGAGCTTCTGCTTTGTTTTCTGGTTTTGCCCTGTGTTTCCTCCCGCCTGAGGAAGGACAGAATGTTTGACTGATAAACACTCGCCCATGCTCGAAGGTCAGATTCCACTAAAATGGTCTCTCCGTGACTGTGAACAAAGGCTTGTCCCTTGATGGGACACACACATCTGCACATCTGTTAAAGCTTCTGAACCACTCACCACACTGGGATTGGGTGAGTGGGTCTCTCTCTCTCTCTGATGGTGCATTTCCACAATCCCAGCATCTGTCTCTCTGTCAGAAGTACAGAGAGTAGGTGAGTGTGCCAGTGAGGGCCACTGAGATTGTCTGTGTCCACACATGCACTTCCCAAATGAGATCCTTCCGCTTTAACGTAATTTGCAAATCATGTAACAGAAGATATCTTGAAATTATTTTCATTTTGTGTAACTTTTTTATTTTTTAATAAACAGATGCTTGGGATTAGGAACCTTTTGCATAGACTTTTTCTCTTGGTGTTCTATTAAAGCACTCACTCTATTGCACCGTAGCTGGGATCGCACAGAGTCGTCTTCCTAGAAGTGAATTTCATGACCGAAGATGATTTGACTCATTTCTGCATCTGCAGCCCTAGCAGAGCTCTATGACAGACGGAGGGCTCACATATTATTGGCAGAACAGAGATAAACCTCATGCTCCCTGCTCCAACCACCATGTTATATAAACTGTGCACCTTCTGATAATGCTGACTATTGAAGACCAACTTTCTTCCGCCTTCCTTTCTGATGCTATCCCACGTGCAACTTTGGAAATTTACCAAGCAAAGCACAAAACAGAAGGGGATGGATGTGATTCCAGGGACAGAGGGGTTCTGCAGGCAAGAGCGGCTTTGCTTCTGGAAAGCACTCGTGAGTTAGAAATGTTCTGCTCTGAACAATAAAAGCATCTCATCTTTTCTATTTGAAGACAGAACTGTGCACACGATTACTGAGCTGTGTGCTGTGATGCAGTGTCTTAGTCTGTCCATGCTGCTGTAACAAAATACACAGATGGGGAGATCGATAAGCAATGGGCATCCCTTTCTCATAGTTCTGGAGGCCGGGAGTCTAAGATGCAGACACAGTGAGGTTCGACTGTGTGGTGAGGGCTGCTCTGTGCTTCTCATTCCGGCCTTCAACATCGCGTCCTCGCAGGGAGAAGGCAAAAGGGCAGAACGAGAAGAGCTTCCTCAGTGAAGCGCTCTCTCAGGGTACCTAATCCCGGTCACAAGGAGGAGCCCTCATAGCCTAATCACAGCCTGAGGGCCCCACGTTTTAATACCATCACATTGGCAACACCTGAATTTGGGAGGGGACACATTCAAATCTAACGTGGGCGCATTTAATTATTTAGCTATGTGTTAAACGCCCAGGCTGGAGGGTAGTGGCGCAGTCTCCACTCACTGCAACCTCTGCCTCCCAAGTTCAAGCAATTCTTGTGCCTCAGACTCCAGAGAGCTGGGATTACAGGCATACGCCACCATGCCCAGCTAATTTTTGTATTTTTCTTTTTTTTAATCAGAGATGGGATTTTGCTATGTTGCCAGGCTGGTCTGAAACTCCTGGCCTCAAGCGATCCACCTGCCTTGGCCTCCCAAAGTGCTGGGATTACTGGCATGAGCCACAGAGCCCAGCCTGCAATTTCATTTTTTAAAACAGATTCCTTTACTAACATTTATTTCCTAATGCAGCCAGAAATGCTGGAGAGGTGCTTTAAATTGGAGGAAAAAATGCTGAGCTATATGCCACAGAAATACTTTGTTTTACGTTTCTTACCCTCTGTTTCTTCTTCTCACCAGGAATACTTTTCTTATGATAGGGTTGCTATGTTGCCCCTCAGCCCAGGCCAGCCAACCTTGGCTGTTGAGTCAAAGAACCCCACACCATTCCACACCACAGAACCTATGTGGCCAATCAAAGCCTGACCACCTGACCAAGGACTTTCCTACCAAAGCTGTCAGCAAACACTGACCAACTTTGCAGGCAATACTAAACTAGCAGTGAGTTAAGAATTCTTAGTGGGCTCCCCACCTGCCAAGAAGTTATTTATCTGCCCATCCTAGCTGCCATGATGCTAATTTACGCAGCTAGTCTCTCTGCCTACTTTACTGAACTGTTTTCAACTTGTCTCTTGGACCCTTAATTGATTTTTCTGCTTCCTCACGTATGCTTGCTCGGGTCTGTTTTCTACTCAGCTGTCAGAGTCCAGCTTCTAATGTACAAGGATGATCATAGGCATCCATCAGTATTTTCAGAAGATTGGTTCCAGGATCTCCCTTGGATACCAAAATCTGAGGATACTCATGTCCCTGATATAAAATCTCATGGTATTGGTATATGACCGATGAACATCCTTCCATACACTTTAAATCACTTCTAGATTACTTATAGTCCTGATACAACGTAAATGCTATGTGAATAGCTGTCACACTGTATTGCTTAGGAGATAATAACAAGAAAAAAGACTGCACATGTTCAGTACAGTTGCAATTTTGTCTGAGTATTTTCTATCTGGTTGGTTGAATCCGTACATGTGGCACTCACAAATTCAGAGAGCTGACTATACTTATTCTTTTGCTGGAAATATTTAAGTGACTCATGCTAAAGTACCAACTCCTTTATAATAGTTTGTAAAATGCATCATAATCCTGTTCACATCCCCATCTCCTGCGTAGTACCACTTTACTCTTCTTTTTTTACTGTTTTCCAGCCATGCTGAGCTACCTGCAGGTTTTGGAAGATAGTGCTCTTTTTTGTCTCTTTGTAAGAGACAAGAAATTACCCTTTTCTTCCTCTTCCTGTCAGCATTTCTCTGCCCAGCTTCCTCTTATGTGTTCCCGTGATGCTCTGTGTGCCCCTTATCTAACATTTATGTCTCACTGCAGCATAAATGACAATTTTCTTGTCTATCTCTTGTCTATCTGTCTCTCGGAGGCAGGGACGTCCTAACATGTGCAGAAACAACTCCAAGACCAGGCGCAGGTGCCCTGTAGGTGCCATGAGTAATTCCAGAGGGAAAGGCTGGATGAGAGCTTGCAGTTTGAAGAATGAAGAGGTAGCCTCAGGAGTGCTAACATGTGTTGTTCAGGTAGGAGAAGAAGACTGAGCAAAATAAATGGAGAACATTGTCCAAGAGACAGATAGGAAAAAAGGCATTCGAGTCATGTAGACAGAGGGAGGACATGGTGTCAGCATTAGGGAGTGTCTCAAGCAGGATTAGCAGATGCTCGCTCACCCACCTCCAGGTCAGGAAACTTTGGGTTGGGAAGGGTCTATTGGATCCACTTCCATGAAAAGTTTCAGTGCAACAGTGGATTGGCAAGTTGGACACGGTGGATCATGGAAAGTAAAATGGAGAGTCAGAAGGAAGGATGAAAGAAGAGATGGAGGAAAGGGGGAGAATGCATCAGAGGATTTTAAGTGTATGAACGATTTTCACAAACAGTTTCAATCACGTGGTAGGGCTGGAGGGCCAGTTGCACGTGTCAGCGATTGGGAGTGATGATGAAGAGAGAGTTGCTTTTGCACACACTTGGACTTGAAGAGGAGGTCTGGAATATCCTGGATGATGGCACGGGGAGGAACACTGCTGGGGAGAGTACATTCCTAGCTGGAAAAGAAAGAGTGAGGGAAGAAGTAGAATGGGAGCTGCAAACACAAAAGGCCATAATCTGAGTGAGGAAAGGAGAGATTGAGTAACCTGATATCTTGATCTTACTTAGCTCATAGAGGAGGCCATCTGTTGAGAGTTATTGGGGCTTGGGTGGAGAACCTGAGGAATGGGGAAATATTTGGTGTGTCCTCTGTGAGGACACTGATAGGGAGTCCTCAGATGTTCAGAGCTCTGCCTCATGAGTCTCGGTCCTTGACACTATGTGTGTGTGAAGCAGATTTACACAATCCGATCAGACAAACCTCATCATGCACACCAAGACTTCCCAAAGATCTAAAAAATAAACTATTTTATACAAAGTTGTGTGTGTAAGAGTGTGTGTGTGTGTGTGTGTGTGTATTGTAACAGGGCTTTGTAAGATAACCCCTCAAGCTTCCCATCCACCCCCTCCAAAAAGAAAAAATGCCCAAGGAAAAAGTTTTTATTTCACTGAAAGTTTTGATAATTTTCAAATAAAATGATACTGATTAAAAACCTTTCTGCAATTCTAAATCCAGCCAGACACAAACATTTGCAATGAAAGGTCTTTCATAACTCTAATGCCTACCCTGAGAGACTTTTCTTTTTCTGAAATATGAGTTGTATCTCAGGAAAATACACAAGCTACCAAAGAAATCATCAGAGAATTCTCTAGAAATCTCTTAAGCAAACATGTAGGTTAGGTCAAACCAGGCTGTCAGAGTTGCCATAAAAATTGCTTTCCAGGGTCATTTTAAATACCTTCCTCCATGGGTACAAAACAAAATTGAGATAGTTGACTTAGATGTACATTTCTGGACCTTTGACCTCATGTTTAAAAGATCTATGTAAGTTTACTTTGCATGTGTAGAGTTTTAAAGCATTGGCCATTATTGCTTTTGACTTCAAACCATTTTTACAAGCTCTATAAATAGAAGGTATTGATGTTTCTTAAAAAGGTGTTTTCACTCTCTTGCATTTTCTCCAATGAAAAGCTAAGTACAGGAGTGTGTGTTTCTGTCACAACTACAACTGTCCTTCACCTCAGGACCTAATTTCCATTCCCTCAAAAGAATCAACACAAAAGGAATGCATCCAGCTTGTTGAAAGAGAATCTCTAGGGAGTCGTTTCCCATTTACTTTGGAGCTCTCTTTTTTTCTCTGTCACCAATGCAATATTCCCTGCCTGCAACCCCATGCCACCTTTTGGAACAGACCACATGGCTCTTGGAGAGTCTCAAAGATCTTTAAAAGTGACACTAGCTTTGGTCTCTCCCAAGAGAACAGAGGGTCTCTCGTCTGTGATAATTGGAGTCTCTCTCAGCCCAGGGCACAGGATTCACTTCCTGATCAGGGTCCTCACATGCCACACTTCTTGACTGCAGAGGCTTCAGGAAGACTTATAAATATGCATTAGAAACACATCCCTGCAGAGGGGCTAGCATAAATCCCCATACACTGTCGCTATGCAAAAAGTAAATCGCAGAGCGCTTGCCTCAAGAACTAACTCTTTTCTCTTTCTCCCCTTAAAACAGTTTAACCTTTTTGTTTTAGAAAGCCAAGATTCTCTCTCTCTCTTTTTCAATTTGATTTTATAACCTTAAAATTTTCTCCCAGTGACAATGTTTCCTAGTCTACATCCTGTCAATGTTCTCCAAATTGCAGCTCATTCACCTACATTCTTTTTATGTCCTATCTACCATATTCATTTTAAAACAATATGCCACTGAGGGTTTTCTAGCATTATCACTTCCATACAGCATTGCCAATATCTGTCTAGGAAGCATCACAGAGTTTCTGGGGGTTGTAATGATAGAAGGAAAGAGCCTCCCTTTTCTCAAATGCAGATATAAAAGATAAATACAAAATGATATTGCAGATTACATCTATGACAAAAAAGAGGGGATTAACCACAGGCCTTTCTCTTCCTTCTCCCAGATGCCTGCCCCTCCCCAACTCGGCCATCTGCACTGACTCCTGCACTGGGTTTCCTGATTAACAAAGCCCCACCTATTGATTCTGCTTTAATTCACCCACCCAAGCTCCCCTCCCTCTTCTTTCGCCCCCAGAAAACATAATTTCTAATGGTGATCCCTTTGTCTGCAGAGTGATGTCCTGAAAAAGCAGGTCCTCCCCTTGTGGGGAAGGTTTCCAACAGCAGAGGGTTTTCAAAGTCCACTCAGGTTACAAATCAGAAGAAAAAAAATCAGAGTTTAACCCTTCGAATTTCTTTCAACAGTTTCTGAAACTGGCATGAGAAAGCATTCAACAAAGATTTTATTTAGTGCCCCCAAAATAATAAAGCCTTCCCGCTGAATATTGGAGCTTATTAGCAAACATTGTACTTCACCATACAATCAGCATGTTATTAAAAAATTAATGCCTGTGAAATGAGTTTTTGATACAAAGCTGCATGGCTGAGACTTTTTTTTATTTTTTAAAACATTAATATCCTCAATAATTCATCTTTTATTCCTTTAGCCTTACTAAATATTAAACAGGTTAAAGTTAAATATTTGAAAACTAAATACCAGCTCAAGCCTCAGAGAAGGCATAGCCATGCCCCAGCTCTGAGGGTGCCGCCTCTTGCTAGCGTTTTGTCAGACATGGTAACTGGCATGCCTGCTGGCCCTGGGCTAGTCACTTTCTTCTCTTGGATATTACCTGCTGGACAATTGAGCTTTCGGCATACACCTTGTCACCTCTGAGCTGCTGATGACATTACAAAGGGTTACAACAAAAATAAGAACCCCAAAACATAAGAAGAGGTGTGCATCGATTGGCTACCTAGGTCGGGCTCAGAGAAAGGGAGAGCTAACAGTCACTGGCCACAGTCAGCATGGACAATCTGGCTGGGTTACCAGACCACCCTCTGGCCTTTGTTCACTCACCCCCATCCCCAGTCACCATCACATTACCGCCAGTAATCTGGTTAAGTGAGGCAGCAGCAGGGGCCCTTCTCTGCTGAATAATCTACATAATTTTATCCGAGTTGATCTGAGCCAAGAGACTTACATTCCTCTCTCGTTTGGCCCCTTGATAGCAGACACCTTTTAATTATTAGGAGTATTGTTTCTACTAGACTGAGAAATTAATTTTATGATGCATGCTTGGGACATAACTTTCAGGGTAATATTCATCCAAGGGTTTCCACTGCAATTTATCAACATTGCTCACCTATCAGCGTGAGACTTTGTTAAGATTGACAGTTACTACACTACTGATGTTAAAAACAAATGATTTTTTTTTCTTTGAAACAGTATGTGCGTATGGACTGAGACATGTGGTTACTTTGAAGTAAATAGCTTTCATTTTAAATGTCCACAATAATAGCAACTCAGGAATATTCTACAATGGCCTACCAGAAACCTCCCAGCTAGAACTGAGAAAACTTGCACCTGCTCCTCAAAAACACACACCAAAGAATGAATGCCTCAAGGTCAAACCATGCTGCAATGACAATTCTGAATCCCACAACCTAATAATATTTCAACCTCATAGAAGAACATAAACTCTACCATATCTAAATTTGACCTTCTGCTTAGCAAGCATCCATAAACAAGCTCATAATGTGATCACTCGAAAAACAAAGTGGCATTGGTAGGTGGCACCAGGATAGGCTGTGGTGACACTGACGTTAACCCAACCATCCACCCTCTGTCCTCCTCCCCACCCTCCATCAGACCTCCCCAACCAGCATCAGCACAGACACTCTTCATGCTGTAACTACTAAATAGAGGTTTCTGATGACAGTAACACAGTTTTTCACAGTGCAGCGTACGCTATAAGCTGTGACTGGACAGGAAATACAATGAAAATGCTAATTGGCATCACAGATCCCACTTTCATGTTTTATTAATGACATCTGCACCATATTTGTAAAATAATTTACATAATATGTTAATTCTCCAAAGAGGAGGGAATGGGAGCTCATAATTGCATATGGAATCAGCACTTTCTCTGCCTCTACCAAGACTGCATAATGCTTTAGATTTTTCTAATAGTGGCTCTTTTTAGGATGGGTTACATTTAAAAGTCAGTCAAGATTAAATTTTTAAATCTACTTTTTGGGATATAGAAGCATTAGTAATGTTCATGGTGGCTTTAGACCTGGCGGTGCACTAGTTTTATTTTAAAGAATTAGGGAGGATTCAATAGTAAATGAGTGCACACAAAATGAAATGCAAGACTTCTTGGAACTCATAAAAGCACTTGGAATCTGGTTGCTGATACTTTCATAAGATTTGCTGGATTTCCAGTCTTTTAATTGATTTATTTTTTATTCTGGAACTTTTTTCATATGATTTGGAAATGCCACACTATGACTTTTTTTTTCTTTTTTGAGACAGACTCTTGTTCTGTCACCCAGGCTGGAGTGCAGTGGGCTCCACCTCCCAGGTTCACGCCATTCTCCTGCCTCAGCCTCCCAAGTAGCTGGGACTACAGGCACCTGCCACCATGCCCAGTTAAATTTTTGTATTTTTAGTAGCCATGGGGTTTCACCGTGTTAGCCACGATGGTCTTGATCTCCTAACCTCATGATCTGCCCGCCTTGGCCTCCCAAAGTGTTGGGATTACAGGTGTGAGCCACCACACCTGGCCCATGACCTTCTTAAACGGAGGGACTTGCCAAAATTGTTATAGAACTTTCAATGAGTTAGGCAAACGTACCACCAGCATAAGGAAACCAGAGTTCAGGCAGGGCCGTGCTCCATGGGCACATGATAAAGCTAGAAGAGCTGCCAACTCATAGAATCTGGTGTAATCTAGAGCTGCTGTCGATTTTTAACATCATGGGCTATGGTTACATAGCCAGCCCTACATGGCTCAACTGACCTCAGCCTTTTTAAAGTTTATCAAGTTGCTCCTTTTTTAAAAAAACATTAATGAATACTAGTCATATAAGCATACCTATTTTGATGATTTTTAAAAATAAAATTGGAATTCTTACTCCCAGTCCACTGCCGGTTTGTGAGTTAAGTTTGTAATTATGGTGTAACTTACAAGCCAGGGTGATAAGTAAAACCACTATGTTCTGAAACCTGATAAAAGAGACTTTCTAGAGAGTATTCCTCAGCCCTGGAAACATTGTAGTAACTGGAAAATTCCATTTTTCTCTGTATTCACTGCTTTCAAATGAAGAGGATCAAATAGGAAGATGGGGCTCCCTCAAGTTTGTGCCTTTGAATTCTGGAAGATGCTGCCTATTAAATCAAGGCAGTATGTAAAAGTGGCCAAATACATAGTAATGACAACTAAATAAGAAGATGCAGAAAAAGGAAAGAAAATACGTTTTGATACATCACCTACTTTCTCCCCTATTTTAGGAGTTTAGGAGTCTCCCAGGAGCAGTGACTACTGAGAATCAAAGATTCTGTTCTTCAACCCTGGTCCTAATAAAACACGTGTCACACACAGCTGGTTACCTTGAGAGATGCCAAATTGCCTAAGCTACACAGTTTCTCGCTTCATCTTTAGCAACAAGATAATTTCAGACCCTTTTCAGGATTTATTTATTTTAGTTATTCCATGAGGTTATTCACATGTATAAGAAGTACATTTCACTCATTCTGTTACTCGTCGATTACATTCATTGAACACCTATTACGTCGAGTATATTCATTGAATACGTCGAGTATAATGTCAAGTACATTCACTGAACACCTATTATGTGTCAGGTACTGTGATCTCTGATAGTACTGGTACCTCCAAAGGGTGCCTCACTGACAGAGGAAATTGATTTCTCCTTCCACCTTATTTCCCAGAGGAAATTGATTTCTCCTTCCACCTTATTTCCCAATGTCAAATTTCTGAGTCCTAATTAGTGAGTTTGATTGTTTGTTGTTTTTTGTTTTGTTTTGTTTTTTGCCTTTGACAATCTGTTTTCTTTCTGTGAAAATGGGAAATACAAAAGGATGCTTGGAATGTTGACACCACTTCTGGGTGGATTATTATCTCTCTAGAGTAACTCTATCTTGGCTTCCTTATCTATTCAAACATCGGTACCCTTAGCTGACAACTGAACCAAAAAGCTACAGGAAAAATTGTGGGAGGCCTCATGGTCCTTTCAACAGCAGAATTATTTTCATTGGAAAGCTCAGCAGACAACTGATTCTTCCAATATTCTCCCCAACAATCCCCTCAAACAAGTCAAAGAACCTGAGACAAACGTCAATGCTAAGGAAGGCTGTGTGTTCATTCCACCAGTGTGTAATACCACAGAGACAGGTGTGAGACTACTAATCGAGGCCTGCATATCCATATTTAAAAGGTGCAAACCAAACTAGCAAACTACTGAATAAAATATCACCTGCCTTCTAACTGGATATCCTTATAATTGCAAAATTAATTGAATGTGCATAGACCTAAATGTCTTGCTAGCCTGGAGAGGTTTAGATAAGTAACAAAATAGTTACATACAAAATTCATAATTCTTTTCTTACCATTACTTTAGAAAATTCACTAATTAGGGGGCTACAATAGAGATTCTTCTGCATAATTTGTGTTCTACTGACACAAAGTAAGCAATTTTGGGGGATCATCATAGTTTTTAAATTTTTCCAGCAAGTTTTTTGTTATTTTAGATTGGAATAACATCACGCTGCTGAACCAATAGACACTGGTATTATTAATAAAATTCACAAAGTAATTTGTAGGTTTGAAAATAAGCCATGAGCTTTACATCTGGCGTTCAGACATTGTAATCAGGTTGTATAGGATGAATCGTTGTTGTAGAAAATATGAAAACATTTTAATTTTATCATATAAATGACTACAATTTACAAAGCAGTGTTTAGTTAAATCAGTAACTAGATTCACAAAGTATTTTTAAAATTCTTCTTTCAAATTTTTCACTGCAAGAATTTTAAATTAAACCCAAAATAGAAGTATGTTGTTTATGGTCAGAAGAGTCTATATAGAAATCCATTTGAAGATCATTTGCATGGGAATCTTCTTTATGATAGTCATGCAAAATTTAAATCATGGTAATGAATAACAAAATTTTATACCAAAATATGTAAACAAGCTATAATGCCCTTTTGAAAATTTAATAAAACTCTTATTAAATACTTTTATTCTCAAAACTCACAATTTTGTGTTCAATATCCATCAAGTTCCCATGTAAAATAATTGGTTATGTGCTTCAAAATTAAATATTTGGAAACACATATGTATATATAAATTTAAGAGCAATTTGACGTATTTAATGTTGCAAAATGTTTCTCAGGCCATCTCATACAACTGTTGTGAAATGTGTGCTAATTCACAAATACCTTCCGAACAAAATTTAGTATATGAAGAGAAGGAGGAACCTAGGTGCTCAGCGTTGCTGAGGAATGATACTTCATTATGCAAGAGTCTATTGCATCTGTGCTCTCTGAAAAGAAGAATTTGACAAGCTAATTAATTTGTCGTTTCTTTTATCTAAGTGTTTCTGCCTCATATCCCCTCTGCCCTGAAAAGCAGCATCTATCTTTGGTGTTGGCAGCAGCACAACCCCAAACCTTCATGCATTTAGTTTCCTTTATGTCAAGGACACAGCAATAGATGTGGGAAATGTATTTCTGGGAATCTACGGGGTGCTGTTGTGATGAGATATTTGGAGTTATGGGTTGCATTGGAACGTGCTTACAACCTCCATAGTAGCTGAGCAGAAGGTGGACGTGGAAAACTCAACGTAGGAGCTATTTTACAACCATACAATCATGTGCCAGTGGAATAATGCATCTGCCTGGCACCTACAAGGCCACCACAATATTTATTAAATAAATTAATAAAAAATGAATGAAGACAGAATAAATGAAAAACTGCCAAGGATAGTGTGCACGGCAAAGTTGTCCTTCAAAAGTGAAGGAAGGATAAAGACCTTCCCAGACATAGAAAAGCTGAAGGAGTTTACCACCACTAGACCTATCTTACGATAAATGCTAAAGAAAGTTCTTCAAGCTGGAATAAAAGAGCACTAATTAGTAACACAAAAACACATAAAAATGTAAAACCCGTTGGTAAAAGCAAGTACAGTGTCAAATTCAGAATACTCTAATAATGTGTAGGTGGTATGTAAATCCCTTATATCTTTAGTATGAAGGTTAAAGGAAAACTATTAAAATATATAGCCCTAATAAATTAGGGTATTTTCAATAGACTATTATGTAAATTGTGACATCAAAAACAAACTGTGAGATTGAGGGTGGTAAAAATACAGCTATTTAGTGCAATCGAATTTAAGTTGTTATCAGTTTAAAATAGCCTGTTAGAAGTACATTTTAGGTCAGCCTTATAGTAACCACAAAGCAAAAAAACTATGTTAGATACACAGGAAATTAAAAGTAAGGAATTAAAGCATACCACTAGAGAAAATAATCTAATCACAGAAAAAGGCAGCAAAAGAGAAAGAAAGAACAAAAGAATTTACAAAACAACAACAAAATAAAAATATGAGAATAGTCTTTCCCAATGAATAATTACCTTGAATGCAAATAGACTAAGTGTTTTTATTAAGAATCATAGAGTGGATGAATGGATAAAAAGTAAAGACCCAACCATATGCTACCTATAAGAGACTCATCTTATTTTGAAGGATACAGATGGACTAAAAGTGAGGGGATAGAAAAAGATATTCAAAACAAATGGAACAAAAAGAGAGCAGGAATAGCTACACCTATATCAGATAAAATAGACTTTAAGTCAAAAACTTGAAAAATAGACAAAGTCCTTATATAACAAGAAATGGATCAATGAATCAAGAAACTATAACAATAATTAATACATATGCACCCAATATAGGAGCACCTAAATGTACAAAGCAATTAGAGGGAGACTGCAATGCAATAATAATAAGGGACTTAAATATCCCCACTTTCTACCATGGACAAATGATCCAGACAGAAAATCAGTAAGGAAACACTGGACTTGAACTGAGCCTTTGACCAAATGGTCCTAACAGACATATACAGAGCATTCCATCCAACTGCACCAAAATACAAATTCTCTTCAAATGCACACAGAACGTTCTCCAAGATAGGTCATATGTTAGGCCACAAAAAATGTCACAACACACTTTAAAAGATGGAAATCATAGCAAGTATCTTTTCTGATGACAAGAATATGAAACTAGAAATCAATAATAAGAATGTTGGAAAATTCACTAATATGTGGAAATTAAACATTTTTCTATACAAAAGATCAAATATGAAATTTAAAGAGAAAATTTAAAATATCTTGACATAAAAGAAAATGGTAATACAATATACCAAACTTATGAAATGCAGCAAAAGCATATCTAAGAGGGAAGCTTATAGCAATAAACATCTATATCAAAAAAAGAAAAAATATCTCAAATAAAAAACCTAAAGTTCACCTCAAGTAACTAGAAAAAGATGAACAAACTAAGCCCAAAGTGAATAAAAGAAAGAAAAACAATAATGCTCAGAGCACAAATAAATGAAATAGAGACTACATAAACATTAGTAAAGATGAACAAAACTAAGTGTTGGTTTCTTGAAAAGATAAACAAAATTGACAAATGATTATCTAGACTAACCAAGAAAAAAAGAGAGAAGACTGAAATAAATAAAATTAGAATTGAAAGAGAAGACACTACAGTTGATACCACAGAAATACAAGGGACCATAAGAAACTACTACAAACAGTTATTCATCAACAAGTTGGATAACCTAGAAGAAATAGATAATTTCCTAGACCCATCTAACCTACCAAGATTGAATCATGAAGCAATCAACAGTCTGAACCAACTAATAACTCATAAAAAATTAAATCTATAATAAAATATTCCCATCAAAGAAAAGTTCAGAACCTGATAGCTTTGTTCCTGAATTCTCCCAAACATTTAAAGAAAAACTAGTACCAGTCCTTCTCACACTCTCTCAAAAAATTTAATAAAAGGGAATACTTCCAAACTCATTTTATAAGGCCAGCATTACAATTATACCAGTCAATGACAAGAAAACCAGAAGAAAATTACAGACAATAACCTTGAAGAACATACATGCAAAAATCCACAACAAAATACTAGTAAACCTAATTCAATGCACATGAAGAATCATTCACTATGACCAAGTGAAATTTGTCCCTAGGATGCAAGGTGGTTCAAGATATGCAAATCAATAAATGCAATGCACCTCATTAACAGAATGAAGGACAAAAATAACATGATCACTTCAACAGATGCAGAAAAGTCATCCAACAAAATTCAACATCCTATTATGACACAAATTCTCAACAAATTAGAAACAGAAAAAAATGTGCTTCAACACAATAAAGGTC
>NW_012103843.1:30733-87808 GCF_000951045.1 Mandrillus leucophaeus
AAGAGGTAAAAGACTTGTACACTGCAACTATAAAATGCTGGTGAAAGAAACTGAAGAAGACAAAAATAAATGAGAAGATATCCTGTGTTCATGAACCAGAAGGATTATTTTGTTAAAATGTTCACCTTTTAACAAAATGTGAGCAATTTACAGATTTAATGCAATCTCTATCAAAATAACAATGACATTTTTCACAGAAATAGGAAAAAAATAGTAAAATCTGTAAGGAACCTCAACAGACTTTCAATAGCAAAACCAATTGAACAAAAGGAACAAAGCCAGAGGTATCACTCCACCTGACTTCCAAATATATGATAAAACTATCATAATCAAAAGAGCACGGTATTGACGTAAAAACAGGCATACAGACCAGTGAAACAGAATAGAGAACACAAAAATAAATCTCCACTTGTTTAGTCGATTAATTTCAACAAAGGTGCCAAGGATACATGATGGGGAGAGAGTTGTCTCTTCAATAAATGGTGTTAGGAAAACCGAATATCTACATGCAGAAGGATGAAATTGAATGTTTATTTCATACCATATAGAAAAGTCAACTCAAAACAGACAAATAACTTAAATATAAGACCTGACACTGTAGAGTTGCTAGAAGAAAACATAAGGAAAATATGACATTGATCTGGGCAATTATTTCTTGTATAGGACTCCAAAGTACAACAGTGAAAGTAACAATGGACAAATGGGATTATGTGGAAATAAAAAGCTTCTGTGCAGCAAAGTAAACAATAAAGAGAGTGAAGAGATAGCCCATGAAATGAAAGAGAATGTTTATAAACCATACATCTGACAAGGGGCTAATATCCGAAACATATAAGGAACTCAAACAACTCAATGACAAAAAAATACCCAACTTAAAAATGGGAAAAGAATCTTAAGGGATATTTCTCAAAAGAAGAGATATGAATAGCCAACAGATGTATTTAAAAAGTCAATGTCTCTAATCATCAGGGAAATGCTAATTAAAACAATGAGATGACATCTGACACCCGTTAGAGTGGCTACTATGAAAAAGATGAATGATAACAAGTATTGGTAAAGATGTGGAGAACAGGGAACTCTTGTATACTGTTGATGGGAATGTAAATTAGTATAGCCATTTTGGAAAATAGTACGGTGACACCTCATAAAACTAAAGACAAAATTCCCATATGATCCAACAATTTCACTTCTGGGCATGTATCCAAAGGAATTAATATCAGCACTCCCATGTTTAGTTTATCACTATTTACAATAGCCAAGATACGGAAGCAACCTAACTGATCATCCATAGGTGAAGGGATAAAGAAAATGTGGTATGTATACACAATAGAGTACTATAATCTTTATCTTCTTTTTACTTTTGAGACAGGGTCTTGCTCTGTTGCCCAGGCTAGAGTGCAGTGCTGTGATCATGGTTCACTGCAGCCTCAACCTCCCAGGCTCAAGCAGCCTTCCCACTCCAGCCTCCTGAGTAGCTGGGACTACAGACATGCACCACCATGTGCCTGGCAAATTTTTGTATTTTTATAGAGACAATATCATACTATTTGACTTTTCAAAAGAAGGAAATTCTGTCATTTGTGACAACACAGATGAGCCTGGAAGACAATGTGTTAAATGAAGTAAGCCTGGCACAGAAAAACAAAGACCACATGATCTCACTTATATGTGAAAAAAAAGTCAAACTCATAGAAACAGTAAAATGGTGGTTACCATAAGCTGAGGGACGGAGCAATTGAGGAGATGTTCATCAAAAGATACAAAATTTCAGGCAGACAGAAGGAATAAATTCAAGATCTCTGTTGTAAGAAAAGGGGAACAAAAGTAAAAAAAAAAAAATGGAAAACCGAAAAAAGCCAACAAAAAATTTAAAGGGTCCCAACAAAAAAAAAAAAGGAAGGGAAGGAAAGCAAAAGGTAAAAAAACTGAATTCCCCAATCCAAAAAGGAAAAAAAAAATAAAAAAAAAAGGTGGGCAACAAAAACAAAAAAAAACTTTAACTAAAAAAAAAAAAAAGAAAAATGGAAAAAAAAAAAAGGTAAAGTTCAACCGAACCCCCAAAAAAAATTGAAAGAAAAAGAACTTGATATGGAAAAATAGAAAATGAACTCTAAAATGTGATCATGACCTACAGAGAAATTCTGCAGGAGCAATGGATGCACCTCTTCAGCTTACCCTTATCTGGCCTCCACTGCTGGGTCCTGAGCTCTGTAAGGAAAGGACTTTGTACTATTCAGCCTTGAATTCCCAGGGTTCAGATCATGTCTGGAAAACCATGCGCGTGTGAAAAATGCCTGCTGTTGACTGAATCTCTGCAGGCTATGAGTGGCGTATTACAAGAATCCAGCATTAAACTCTCATGACAGACACCTTACCTTGGAGCTTAAGTTATGTCACCCCCCTCCTCTTTTTGTGCCAAATGGGTGTAGTTTCAGAAAGACTCTTAGTGAGATTTATCTTTCCCAAGCACTGATTCTATACTACAGTTTAAGAAGAAAGCATTTGAATTTTAAAAGTTTTAATGTAATGTATATTAAGTGAGGGTCTTTAAACAGGAACTTGAATCAGTTCAGGATATATATATGTGTGTGTGTGTGTGTGTGTGTGTGTGTGTGTATATATACTTTAAGTTCTGGGATATATGTACAGAACATGCAGGTTCATTACATAGGTATACATGTGCCTTGGTGGTTTGCTACACCCATCAACCCATCATCTACATTAGATATTTCTCCTAATGCTATCCCTCTCCTATTCCCACACCCCCAACAGGCCCCAATGTGTGATGTTCCCCTCCCTGTGTCCATGTGTTCTCATTGTTCAACTCCCACTTATGAGTTAGAACATATGGTGTTTGGTTTTCTGTTCCTATGTTAGTTTGCTGAGAATCATGGTTTCCATCTTCATCCATGTCCCTGCAAAGAACATGAGCTCACCCTTGTTTATGGCTGCAGAGTATTCCATGGTATATATATGCCACATTTTATTTATCCAGTCTATCGTTGATGGGCATTTGGGTTGGTTCCAAGTCTTTGCTATTGTGAATAGTGTTGCAATAAAACATATGTGTGTATGTGTCTTTATAGTAGAATGATTTATAATCCTTTGGGTATATACCCAGGAATGGGATTGCTGGGTCAAATGGTATTTCTAGTTCTACATCCTTGAAAAATCACCACACTGTCTCCCACAATGGTTGAACTAGTTTACACTCCCACCTGTCAGGTACCAGGAATGATTACAAGAAACAAGTGACTTTTGTTTATATCTAATACCAAAAGGATGGGCTGAACATTCACCAATTAAGCAGAGATATGCATGATGGATTTTCTCCAACAGCAAAGTGATAAACATCAGATAATCCTGCACAGCAGGCTGTTTCAGTTCATTTTAAAAGATCTCTGTTGCAGTTAATTCTTCTCGTCAGTCACATTGGAAGTCATAAGGCAGATGACTACCTTATGCATTTCTGTAGCCTCAGCACTTTACATAGGACCCTCAATATAGCAGCCAATCAATAAATGCACAAGGAAGAAAGGGAGAAAAGAAGAAATGAGGAAAAGAGTATAGGAAGAGAAATAAGGAATAGAGGGAAGGAATGATTCTTCCCAGAGTAACTGGCAACACCAGCTCTGAGATTTTTTTTTTTTTTTCCAAGTGAAACCCTTTTTGGGCAGTAGTTACCAAATTTCAAAATGTCTAAGAATAACTGGGAAACACTTTAAACTACATATTCCTGAGTCCTTCAGTCATCTCCCTGTCAATATTCCTACTCAGCAGGTCTGGGGTAGGACCCAGGAGCCTGCATTACTCACAAGTACTACAGAAAATAGGGTCGAGATGGTCAGGGGACAACACAAAGAAGCACTGCTCTGTGGTGGCGAGCTCTGAGTCCTTAGCAGAATTAATATACGTTCACACTCTGTAACAGACCCCACCCTGCTTTTGGAGAACAATTCTGTCTTTGCCTTTAGCTACCCCTCCACCCCACCTCTGTGTTCCATAGGGTGGACTTCCTATTGGATTCCCTGATTTTTTAAAGGAAACAATGACTCTAGCCCTGCTTATCTGGCTGCCAGGGTTTATGTCTGTGTCCCTAATCAGCAATTAAAGCAATCGTATTTCAGCAAATTAATATAATTGTTATCTCCTGCCATTCAGCTGCTACCCAAAGCTTGATTTCCATCAAACAACACTTGAGCAAGATAATCTAAAGGATGCTGCAATCTAAAGAGTCTAAGTTCCATCTTTGGACCAAATAAAAGACTAGATAAAATTAACATTTTAATAAAATAATACCTCCATATCATATCTGACTTGCATGAACGGTTGCTTAGAGTTGTATGCAGATGAATACTATTTCTATGTTTACTGTGAAATGGTTGTGGCAAGAGTGTGCATCTTAGCCATCTGAGTCTCCCAGGTCAGTCAGGGGCATGAGAAGAGGAAACTTCTCTCCTGAGGGTTGCTGAGTATGCCCAAGTTTTTACAATAGAGTTTGTACAGTGCTGTATTTACTGCTTTCCTGTGGCTGCCACAAAGCTTAAAGCTGGGCGTCTAACATGCACTTAGCTGCTTCATCCTGCTTGGTTTCCATTTATTTGAATTTTTCATTTGGTGGGATATTCTGTTTGTTTTATCTTTTTTGTTGTTGTTGTTTATATGATGCCTTAACTCCTTCCTTTTGGAAAAAGGAAAGATGTACATTCTTTAACAGTTGAAGTGTTATTTTAATAAACGGCAAAATCATGGAGGGCTACTTCATCATATATTGTTAATATGATCTACTAGTGAAAATAGTCATTGCTGCTAATTGCAGACAATACATGAGCGTATGAGTGCAGGCTTGGCCACCCAACCTTCATCATGTAGGAGGCTGATCCATCAAAACAAGGTAATTGTTTTCTCTTTACTCTTGTCTATCATTTTCTTGCATCTCATGAAGGAACCTAGCCAGATTGTTTTGTGAAAAATAGTCCACCTTGGAGTTCTGACCTTGTCTGTCTTCTAATCTCTACCTTGCTACATCGGTGGGCTTATGCCCTCCTGTGGCTCTAACTGCCTCTCTATGCTGGTGGGTCTTAATCCAAACTTCCAGCTGCAGAATCCCTTCAAGTTCCAGAACCTGTGAAAATCGAATAACCTCTCTGCTACTGTAGTGAAGCTCCTGAGTAAATATTGGACACATCAAGGCCTTGGTATTCCATTCAGAGTTACTGTCCTCAAGGAAAATGAATGAGCAGAAGTTAGGATGAGCTAATACCTGTGTGCTTTTAAAAGAAAGTTCTATTTTGCAATCAGGATTGTCTAGATTATTCTTTCTCTGTACATAGAAACTGCCAACAATTATTTAAAAATGAGCTCCATGATCAATTAGGTGTAATGTTCCTTGTCTCCTTAGACACTGGTTCCTGAGGATCTATAAGGGCATCAAAGTACACCTGCGGTGTAGTGAATCCCAGACACCATTCATTAAGCTTGTCCAACCCATGGCCCATGGACCACATGTGGCCCAGAATGGCTTTGAATGTGGCCGAACAAAAATTCATAAACTTTCTTAAAACTTTATGAGATTTTTGTGTGTGTGATTTTTTTTAACCCTCATCGGCTATCATTAGTGTTGTATTTTATGTGTAGCCCAAGACAATTCTTCTTCCAGTGTGGCCCAGGGAAGCCAAAAGATTGAGCACCCCAGTCACTCATCACAGGGTGAGCTATTGTTCTATGTGCCACTAAGGAAGAAAAGCACTGCCAAATAAACAATGCTGTAAAACGGTCTTCTCATTTCAAATTTCTAATTTGTACTTATTGAGAGGTTTAATATCTTTATGCGTCATGATTGACACATAATAAAGTGCGTATCTTAAAAGCTTTGATACGTCTTACATATGGATATACCTGTGAAGCCAGCACCACAATCTAAGAAGGGAATCTGTCTACCACCTCCCAATCCAAATGTTCTCTCATACCCTTTGTAATTCCTCCCTGACATCCTTCCTTTCAAACTACACTCTTGTTCGAAGGCAAATACTAATCTGATTTGTCTCTCTCGAAAAATTTTCATTTACCAAAATGTTATTTAATTTTATACCATTGTACAAGTTTCTTTTTGGGTCTGCCTTCTTTCAAGACACACAGTTATTTTGGAATTCACCCATGTTGTCATGTTTATCTGTGGCTTATTTAATTCTTTGCTGTGTAGTGTTCCATTGTGTGGATGTATCACAGTATGTTTATCCACTCATCTGTGATGGCGTTTTGACTTGTTTCCAGGTTTTGAATATTACATAGTAACCTGCAATAAATACTTTTATATATGTACTTGTGTGGACATGTGTCTTTATTTCTCTTATTTTATGGCGAAAAATATAGTCTTTTTGTGTGCATTTGAAACACTGTGTGCTTTGATTGGTCTATAAAAGTCAGCTAGGTCAAATCGGTTGGTGATGCTGTTCAAATCTTCTATATTCTTAACAATTTTCTATCAATTATTAAGAGACAGATATTGAAATCTCTGAATATAATTGTGGAGTTTTCTATTCTCCTTCCATCTCTATCAGTTCTCAGTTCTTGTTCCATGTATTTATAAGCTCCATTAGGTGCATAAGCCTTTAGGATTAGTATATTCTCTTGATGAATTAATCCGCTTCTTATAAAGAAACATGTTTTTAATTCCTTAAGTGTTTTGTTGCCTGAAATGTTGAGGGGTTCCCATTGCCCCAACATGACCTAGAATGACAGCTGAGGTCACACACGATGAGGACAATGGCAACTCCTTTTTTTTTTTTTTTTTTTTTTTGCGACAGGATCTCACTCTATCACCCAGGCAGGAGTGCAGTGGCACAATCTCAGCTCAATGCAACCTTCACCTCCCAGGTTCAAGTGATTCTTGTCCCTCAGCCTTCCAAATAGCTGGGATTACTGGCATGTGTCACCACACCTGGCTAATTTTCTTTTTTGGTAGAGACAGGGTATCACCATGTTAGCCAGGCTGGTCATGAACTCCTGGCCTCAAGTGATCCACCAGGCTCGGCCTCCCTAAGTCCTGGGATTACAGGCGTGGGCCACAGCACCCAGCCGGCAACTCCATCTTGAGTGCTCCTGGCCATCAATGTCTGGAAGATGTGCACATGCTTCATAAATGTTAAAATGTAAAACATCAACGTGTGTTTGATAACCAATGACAATATTATGTGTTGTTTGTGAAGCTAATTAGCAACAGTGATTATTTTTAATGGAAATCTCTGAGGAATAGTCTCTGACGGGTCCTTAATTCACCTTGAGTGATGCCTGTTTAAATGGCCCAAATTCTGTTTAACTATACTATAGAGTGATAAGGAAAATTGGCATTGTCACTATGGGCATGACCAGGTTAGGGTGAGAAGTCGTGACTCTGCCTCTCTGAGCGGAAGAGGAGTCTCAGAGGTCAGTGAGGTGGCCCCAGACCCTGCTGCCCTCCCCTCAGGGGTATGGCTTTACCTGTGTCAGTCTTGAAGGCCCTGGGTCTATATTTGGTCAGAAATTTCCTTACCCTTGTAACTCCATCTGCATTCTGGTCATCTCTACACAGGGGTCTCACAGCATTTCAAACGGAAGACATCCAAAGTTGAAATTCTTATATTTGAGGGGCTGCTTCTCCATCTCTCTTGTCATCTCAGTTAGTGCATAAGCATGGATACAACCACACACGTGCATGTGCACACACACACACACACACACACACACACACACACACACACACGATGTTCCACAGAAGCCATTTCAAATACCATGGCCAGTCATTTCATCCCTTACAGTCTTGCCTCAAACGCCCCTGTGAACCTCATCTCTCCCCATTCCATCCCATCCTCAAACGACACTTGTGATTCTGTCACCTTGAAATTATCACTCTGTATCAGGTGTCCCTTTTTCTTCAATTGACTCATGCCAAGAATATACTTAACTTTTAAATTTACATCTAGAAAGTTCTTCTCATCCTCTACAACTGAAGTCAAAATGTTTTCCCCGGCAAAGAACTCCTACAATTCCCAGGCAGAGGGGCTTCTCTCTATACAGCCCTGTTCTCCACTCCAAGCTGCATTTTGGGACAATTCTGTGCCCGTGTGCTGACTTCCTGTTTGCTCCTGCTCTATGCTCTGAGGAAACAAAGCATGTGTCTACTAATAAATGGAATTGGGAGGGCATTTCTCACCTACCTACCTGTCCCTGGAGATCCCTCTCTGTTTTGCTTCTTTCCTCTTACACTTGCCTATAGGTAACTTGTTGATATGGTTTGGCTGTGCCCCACGCAAATCTCATGTTGAATTGTAGTTCCCACAATCCCCACGTGTCATGGGAGGACCCAGTGGGAGGTTATTGAATCATGGGGGTGGTTTCCCTCATGCTGTTCTCATGATAGTGAGTGATTTCTCAGGAGATCTGATGATTTTACAAGGGACTTCCCTCTTTGTTCAACTCTCATCCTTCTCGTTCCTGTCACCATGTGAAGAAGGACATGTTTGTTTCCCCTTCCACCATGATTGTAAGTTTCCTGAGGCCTCCCCAGCCCTGCAGAACCATGAGTCGATTAAACGTCTTTCCTTTATACATTACCCAGTCTTGAGTATGTCCTTATAGCAGCATGAGAACAGACTGATACACTGGTTGCCTGTGAAGCACCTGACTCCTAGTTCCTGCTGCTCCTGCTGCTCTCCCAGCCACTAATGCCTGGCGCCCAGGCCTGTCCAAGCACCTATCTTGTGAACTGCCTGCCCTCAATCTTTCTTGTGAGGAATCCATGCTTCGGGCGTACACTTGACACTGCCCTTGAATGGATGTAGATAGTTCTCAGGTTATACTGCGAATTCTCCACTTGATGGGAGGGGATATTTACCTACTCCTTTTGGAAAAGAATTAATTCTGGGGAAAGGGCCTGGCCTCCTGGCACAGTGGACCCAGGAGGACCATTGCCCTGTAAGCAATCTCATGGCTGCCACATCTAAACTGCCAGAAGCAATAATTTGTGATGCTCACACTAAGTCATGATAAAATGAGAAATTAGTGAAACTAGTTGGTTTAAAATCTCAGTGTGTAAACACTAAAATTGTAGTTTCATATCATTGATCTTTAATTATGGCCATGTGTGCCAATGGGATGCAAAATTGAGCAAGCACTATGTAAATCAGTTAAAAAATTGTGAGTAATCAAATGTCATTCACTATTTTATATATTTCTATCCATGCTACTTCAGTCAAATATTGTTCATTTCTCTGCTGGGGGCAAATGGAAATGAACAGAGCTTGATTCAGAGATTTCCAAAACAGTGAAAGTCATCATGGTTTTATATATTATCCAAAAGTGGGGGAACTTCTATTAATGTACTTATTTTAAAGCACAGGAATTCTTCTTGGTTTTGTTTTTGAAGTAATTTGTCTAAAACTTCAGTCAATATTTTTATTTCACTTGAGAAAGTCCTCTTGAACATTTTAAAAGTTAGCCAGTTTTTTTACAATTAGACAAGTATCTTCCAAGAGTTGTGGAGCTTTTAGGCTGAGTTCTCCAGATTACAATGGGAAAGATAAACTTTAAACAGTTTTTATGTAGTCTAAACAAGTATGTCTACATTCTAAGTTGTCATATAAATTTTATTCAGATGTCCAAAGGTTTTCCAATAGATATGTTAATGTTCTGAAAAGAAAATATTTTAATATGTTGCCTCAAAGTATCTGGATTTTTTAAATTTAATATAATTTGTTTTCCCATTCAAAAAGTAATATCATCTTTTAGTAAAAACAGTAATGCAATACAGAGGATTTCCTTCAGCTACATAATTTTTCTTATTAATTCATAATGCCTTAGCATTTACAAAAAAAACTCACCATATTGTTTACATTAATTTTTGCTTGGCCAAATTCAAAACTCATTTTGAGCCTCTTTTATATTAAGATTGTTTTTTTCCATTTATTAAACTTATTTATGCAAGAGTTAACAAAAGCTGTTTACTTGGAGTCTTGAACAGTGTATAATGTTTTTAGTGTGTTGAATAATTTTTGTTATCTTTGCCTTTGAATTATTGTGGGGAAAAAAAAGACAACAGACTAATCAGCTGGCCTAACTCCTTCTTGGAAATTTATAGTTAATTTCTGGTCCTACATTGACCATCTGTGCCCAAATATCCAACGTAGATGTTTTCAAAAACAGTTTCTGCTCTAACAAAACAAGAGTTTATGATTCACTTTCAGACTTTGTTCTTTCAACTAACTTGTTTGTTCAGGAAAACAGATTTCCAAGACTTGCACACACAGCAGGATCTCTGTGCCCTCTTTTCACTCCTCAGTTGCTCAGATGACACGTCTTTTGGTCCATAAAACACATGTTAGAGATAATTGGAGGAAAGCACAATAATCTTGTGACTGTTTTTTCCAAAGATGCACCAGCCTCTGCCTAGGAAAAGCGCAGGCATGTAAAAAGACCCCGTGCCCATGAACAGGAGCTTTTATCATCACCCAGTCTGGAGGGAGGCCAGAGTGCCTCTCTCTGTGTATCTCTTTTGCCTGAACCTGAGAATACGTCAGCATTTCAATACACTTATCCAGGTTTCATTCCCATTTTTACCATTTTCCTCTAAACAGGCTGCCTCTACTCTCCGAGTTGACTCCATTCCATCTCTTGCGGCTGCTGCTTCCCTAACTCTGAGTCCTTGCCTTCTGCTCCATTTGGTTACAATTAATGCCCAGCTTGTCTTCTAGACCTCACCTACTCTAGGCTCTGGACCCCGGTGAGTAAGTCATCCTTTTTAGCCCTTACCAGTAAATCAAGTCCAACCTCAGGAGAACTACTTCATACATTTCTAAGTGTATGGGAAAACAAAGCAAATTAAAACAAAAAACAACCAGAGAGGATGTGCTGTGCAAATCTACTGGAGTGTAGACGGCTCCCTCTCTGTAAATCTGCTGGAGTGTAGACGGTTCCCTCTCTGTAAATCTATGGGAGGCAGACGGCTCCCTCTCTGTACTTCTAAGCAGTAGAGAGAAAAGGGACAGGACACATTTAGAGCACCTTGTCACTCAAGCGTGAGATGAAAAGAATAGGGCCTGCTGGTAAGTTACAAAGTACACGGCACAAGTATCCCACCATGCTGTCCTGCTCAGTGTGAGCTCCCCATGCACTGACTGTGGTAGCAATGGCATTGCCCTGCAACCTTGCAAGTCTAGTCACTGATGCAGCCCTCTGGTTGGAACTTGAGCTTTGGCCCTAGTTAGGCAAGAGAAGGAAAACTAAAAGACGAAAGACGTGCTTGACTTATGCTTGAGTAAGGATTTTCCTTATGTGGCAATTCAGGTAAAGACACCCAAGCCGAAGCTAAATTCTGAGGCCACGAGCCCTGTTCTTCCTGACCTTCGGGCCCTGCATGTATTTCCCACAGTTTCTCCAGCTTTTAGGAAGAAATGATATCCATGAGTGCTTTTCATACAATTGGTTGGATAGAAAGCAAAACTGAAAGAACAGTCAGGTCGGCGGGTTTCTGCTTTCTCGTCCCCACTTCCTAGAGAGATAACCACAGGCGGGTCCTGGGCCTCTTGGCAGCATCAGTGTTCAGCTGCTCCTGACACTGCTGACACGTAGTGCTTCTCTCACAGGGTTGTTTGAGGATCAAATAAAAAAGAACTTGGTAAACACTAAATAAATTACCACGTGTTTCTTCCTGTCCCTTTCCTATTTCATTTCTTCTAGGTCCTTCTTTCACTCCCTTGTTCTGTTCCATCCCTTCTTTTTCTATTTTTTTAATTGATTTTTTTTTTAATTTCAGTAGTTCTTTTGGGGAAACAGCTGGTGTTTGGTTACATGAGCAAGTTCTTTAGTGGTGATTTCCGAGATCTTGGTGCACCCATCACCCGAGCAGTATACACAGTACCCAATGCGTAGTCTTTTATCCCTCACCCACTCCCACCCTTTCCCCCGAGTCCCCAAAGTCCATTGTCTCATTCTTATGCCTTTGCATCCTCATAGCTTAGCTCCCACTTATGAGTGAGAACATATGATGTTTGGTTTTCCATTCCTGAGCTACATCAGAATAATAGTCTCCAATTCAATTTTCCTTTGTCTAGTCCTTCTTCCAGCAATTGCTTCATTACCTTCAGTTTGTTTTTTATCTTTCTCAGTTTCATCTTCTTTACTTCCTCATCTGTCCCCATGTTTAATTCTGTCCTTCTCTTTTCTCTGTATAAGTGAATTCAGGTAATATAAATAGAATAATACCTTACTATTTTACGCTAACCACCAATGGAAAGAAGAATAAAACCAGATTAATCCAAATTAGAAACTAAAACAAATTTCATATATATATATACATATATATTTCTGCTTACTATGGAGTGAAGGATGAGATGGTACATCTTAGATAACTTTACCAATAGATGTTAATTAAGTATAATTTTCTGCTAAAGATCTTCACTCTGAAATGAATTCATTCTGATAAGTCATTTTATTTAATAGGCAGACACACAGACTTACAGACAAAGACACACACACATGGGGAAGTAGTGGGGACGAGAAAAGTGAGAGACAGGAAGAAAAGAGAGAGAGGGAAAGAGAATCAGAGAAGAGTCAACTAAAATGTAAATACTTGGATGCATAATATGGAGCATTAGTTCTAAAAGTTCTGTGTATTTAAAAAAAAAATGCCGGAAAAGCTTCATCTAGATTTTAAGCCCAGATCCTTGGCCCCCAGCTCATATGAACTGACTTAGTAGAGCTAGGTGTTAACCTGGAATCACTATTGCTTAGCATGCACCCCAGGAACTTTTAACACAGTTGGTCATTTTTCAGGTCATTGAGATTGATTTCAGATCTGCTTTTTACAACAGATTCATCTGGGAAACTTTGACAATAAGGATGTCTGACGTTGAATGAGGTCCAGACATCCATCCATACCCTGAGTGATTCTAATACTCAGCTGCAGTTGGGAGTTATTACCCTGAAGGATTTCAACTTTGGGCTCAGAAAAGCCAGGGTGGTAATCATAGCTCTAACACTCAGATGTGTGGCCTTGAACAAATAACTAAATCTCCCTGGGCCTCTTTATTCTCATCCGTAAATTAGGTGACAGTAATTTTCACTTCAAGCATTGGATCAGTGGGCTCTCACACTTAGCTATATATTAAAATCATCCAGGGAAGTTTTGAACCATGCCAGGCCCCATCCTATCTGAATTTGAATCTTTGGCAGTGGACTAAGGCATTGGTGTTTTTATAAAGCTTCCTAGGTGATTTAAATGTACCCTCAAATTTAAGACCTGTAGATTGGGGAATGAAATGAGATCCTGCTCTCATTATTAATCAACTACTAGTAGTAATGGAAATAGTAACTGGCATGCACGGTGTCCTTACTAGGTGGGAAGGACTATTCTAACATTTCACATGGGATGTCTTGGTTTTATCCCCAACACCCGTGTGGGACAGATTCTCTGTTTTTGCGAAGCATCTTCCTTAGTTACCAGTTGCTAGGTCAGCTTTCTCTTTCCCAGTATAGGCAGAAAAAGAGCCAAGGTGTGTCAAGGGAAGACACACCCCACGGGCCTGTGGCAGCAGTGCCCTCTCTGCAGCCGTGGGTCTGTGGGCAGCCTGCCCCGGCCGGCCGGCCTTCACTGGCAGTCGCAGAGCCTGTAGCTGTGGGTAAGGGGTCATCTACTGAAGGTAGGCACACATCCAAGTGGAACAGAGCATTCAGGAGGGAGACTAGCAAAATATTTTCTTAGGTCTATGACAAAAGAGGAAAAACTGAAAAGGTTGTATTTGATACCAATTAGCAAAAGCTTTGAATGAGACCCATTGCCATTTTTTTTTTAATGTCTTGAGTTGAGGGGTCAGTGAGAAGTCAGGAGCATCTTAAATCTTCCTCCTTTCAGTTCGCATACTACTTTCTCTTCCTGGAAGAGTACTGACACTGATGTTTTCAATCTTTTCATCTAGGAAATGGGTATCTTTTTGGTATCCACCTGACCTAAGAGTCAGTACACATCTGACATAAGTAATTACATAGCATATAATTAATAGAAAGTCTCTAAAAGTGCATGTGAGCTGTAAAAGTTTCTCCCACTATGATTATCTATTAAAAATAAAAGAAAAAGAATATCTTGTGTTTTCTCTGCTCTTCATACATAAAAACCATGCTTTGGTACTGGCATAAAAACAGATACATAGACCAATGGAACAGAATAGACAACGCAGAAATAAATACATGTATTTACAGCCAACTGATTTTTGACAAAAGCATCTGGAACATTTGGTGGGGAAAGGACAGCCAATACAATAAATAGTGCTGTGAAGACTGGATATCTATATTCAGAAAAATAAAACTAACCCCTATCTCTTACCATACACAAAAAAGAAATCAAAATGGATTAAAGACTTAAATATAAGATCTGAAAGTATGAAATTACTAGAAGAAAACAGAGGGAAAATGCTTCAGAACATTGGTCTGCGCAAAAAATTTCATGAATAAGACTCAAAAGCACAAGCAACAAAACCAAAAATAGACAAATGGGATTACATCAAACTAAAAAGATTCTACACAGCAAAGGACGTAATCAACAGAGCACAGAGACAACTTACAGAATGGAAGAATATATTTGCAAACTATTCATCTGACAAGGGATTAATATCCAGAATATATAAGGAACTCAATTCTGTGAAAAATCTAAATAGATATCGCTGAAAAGATGACACACATTTGGCCAACAAGTATATGAAAATGCTCAACATGACTAATCATCAGGTAAAGCAAATCGAAACCACAACGAGCTACCATCTCACTTTAGTTAAGATGACTGTTATCAAAAAGACAAAAAATAAATGCTAGAGAAGGTACAGAGAAAGGCAAACTCTTATGTACTGTAGGTGGGAATGTAAATTAGTACAGCCGTTATGAAACACAACAACAACAACGTAGATGTTCTTCAAGAAACTGAAACTAGAACTACCATTGTATCAGCCAAGGTTTTCTGAAGGGACAGAACTAATAGGATAGATGAATATCTGAAGGTGAGTTTATTAAGAGAATTAACTCACATAATCACAAGGTGAAGTCCCACCATATGCTGTCTTCAAGTTGAGGAGCAAAAAAGCCAGTCCAAGTCCCCAAACCCCAAAGTAGGGAAGCCAACAGTGCAGCCTTCAGTCTGTGGCCAAAGGCCTGAGACCGCCGGCAAATCACTGGTAAGTCCAAGAGTCCAAAACCTGAAGAACTTGGACTCTGATGTTCGAAGGCAGGAAGCATCCAGCACGGGAGAAAGATGAAGACCAGAAAACTCAGTGAGTCTGCTCATTCCACCTTCTGTCTGCTTTATTTTAGCTGCACATGCAGCTGATTAGATGGTGCACACCCAGATTGAGAGTGAGGCTGCCTCTCCCAGTCCCTTGACTCAAATGTTAATCTCCTTTGGCAACACCCTCACAGACACACCCAGGAACATTACTTTGCATCCTTCAATCCAATCAAGTTGACACAATATCAACCGTCACAACCATATTATCCAGCAATCCCACTACTGGCTATACATCCAAAGAAAATGAAATCGGGATGTCAAAGAGATATATCCACTCTCATTTTTAAATTTTGTTTTGTTTTGGTTTTGTTTTTGTTTTTTTGCAGCACTTTCCACAAATAGCCAAGATACCAAGTTAACTTTGTCTATCAGCAGATGAATGAATAAAGAAAATATGGTACGTATCCACAATGGAGTACTATTCAGCCATAAAAAAGAATTAAAATCTTGTCATTCACAGCAGCATAGAAAGCCTGGACGACGTTATGTTAAGTAAAATAAGTCAGGCACAGAGAAATAAAATACCACCACTTCTCACTCGTATGTGAAAACTAAAGAAGTTAATCTCCTAGAAGAGGGTGAATATTGAAAGCTGGGAAGTGAGAGGGGAAGAGTTAGAGGGAGAGGTTGGTTAAAGTATACAAAATGTCAGCTAGCCAGGAGGAACACATTCTAGCATTCTATAGAACTTTACAGTGACTATAGTTAACGACTTACCATATATTTTTAAATAGCTAGAAAAAAGTTTGAATTTTCTTAACACAAATAAATGATAAATGTTCAAGGTGACAAATTTGTTAATTACACTGATTTGATCACTACAATAACTTAAATAAAAATATGCATACTTTTTCATGTATTTCTACAAAGAGAGTTCCACGTCAGTGTTATGATTGCTACTTACCATAAGAATTAACTAACAAAAAGCTATGTGGAAGATTTTTTTTCCTCGCGAATCAGAAGCGATCATGAAACAGGGCCAGTAATCTTCCTTTAATGAAATGGAGAGTCTAATCCACTACATTTTATAAAGATGTTAAATCGGAGAAAGCAATTAAATGGGTTCCCATATCAATAAAATGCAATTCTTTATGTTGTTATTATGTAAAACAGTAAGCCAGGCTCTCTGAAGAAGACAGCGTCTAGTCTGATTGTGTTTTTCATGAGCACCTTACAGTCTATTTCATACGCAGTTAGTGAATAAACAGGTCTGTTTATGAAAAAATCTGTTCATGATACCAGTAGATTGCATCTGAGGCATTTTCAGTGGTAAAACAATTTGCACTGCAGATATATGTTTATGGGAAATTAGTGGAATGGTAGAGCTTAATGCATAGAAGTGGAGAATTAATGTAAAATAAGTAGGGGTACTCAAGCCACACTTTCTAGTAATCCTTTTAAATCTGTATTTCATCCAGAAAGCTTTTTATTTTAAAACCAATTTAAAAAGTCAATAATTATTAAATATGCAGAGACATTTGTATGCTTCCTGCTTTGTAGCATTTTATTTGACATGCTTCCAAATTAGGCTATTAGTGTTTTGGTTGTTTGTTTGTTTGTTGCATCTATAGGGATCTGGGTGATGTTGAAATCTATTACACCGGACTCCCAAAAGATAGTGCTTTTCCTGCACTCATAGAGAGGTTGTGTGACACCATAACAAACCCTATTCCTTGACTGGGCCCTTGAGAAACTAAATGAAGAGCAAACTCTTTGCTGCCAGGGTTTTCCATTCCAGAATTCCACCGTCACTGCCCTGGTCCCTCCTACCATCTGGCCCAGTCATTAAACTCATGCCTGCCCTTTCCAGGATATTTATTTCCTGTTCCCTTCTCTGCTAGGAGAGCCCCACATGTGGGCTGCAGTCTTCCTCACTGCTTCCTCTTGGATGGATTTCATTTTGCCTGCTTTCCACCTTGACATTTTGACAAACCAGCAATGGCCCAGAATTGTTCCTATGCTCTTTTCCCTGAGCTCAAGCCCACCCCTGTGATTGACAGGACTGGCTTTTAGCTTGGCAAGGTGATCCTTTTTTAAGGGCATGACCAGAGGGAGCACATAATGACCTCACTCTGGCCAGGACATGGCCGGGTACAGAATATAACCCCTTGGTGTTTGGCCTCCTGAGTCACTCATTCATTACACAAAGTCTTTATCTTTGTGCATATCCTGGAACAATACTCTTAAATAAATACTCTCGGAGGCATTTTACTCCATGGTTATTTACTTTGCATTTCCATGATCTCAATGGAACACAGAAAGGGAGGAGGTAGAAGGCTTGGCAAACAATCATTTGCCACCATCTACGCACAAGGGGACAAGTGCGAGGGATATTGTTTTGTTTAAAAGAGAGACACGTCATTGACTTGACATAATCCATCTGTGTTCAGACCAGAGTGGATTAGAAACTTCCACTTGGCAAAGCATGCTAGATAACCTCTATCTTGAGAGAACAGAGGCAATTTGGGTTTGGAGCTAAAAGTCCTGGTTTTAATTTCCAACTTATCCCCTTAGCCTTGAGACCTTGGGCAAGTCCTTGAACTTTTCTGAGTCTCAGTTACATTCCACCATCAAGAAATAATAATGGGCCTCCCATCTACTCTTTCAAATTGCTTTGAGTTAAAATGAGAATCTGTGCCCTGAATGCTAAAGTGTGAAAAATCTGAAGAAAAAAATATAAAGCCATGAATTAGCAGCCTGCTCTTAAAATGATTACTAATATTGGTCATTATTACTAGCTTCAGCATCATCATATATGATTATTTGATTTTTAAATAAAACCTGATTAGATTAAAATTTACTGTGAAAGGATGTTAAACTCACAAATAAAAATGCATTGGGCTATCAAAATTTTAGACCCACTGACATTTATCAGTGAGATCTTACCTGCTCCTTTTATCTACCTCTTCCTCCTATTTATCCTTCTCAATTCACTATGAACAGAAAGGTTTATTTGCCCTCAACAAACAAATACAGATTCCCATGAAAACTTGCCAAAAGGAAAACCAAAAGAGGAAGAGGATATAAGATTTCTCAAGGTTCACTGTGTTTATTTCCAGTTAAGCCAACCTGACTCCATTCATGCCCTGAGACAGCATGTGCTTATTTTTACAACAATCGCCAGTCCATAGGCCATCCCAGAGGGCTGCTGGATGTCTTCCCAGGAACCCAGTGGAAGGGGAATCTGTTTTCTACTTCATTTTCAGAAAGTGGGGAGGATCCAGCCATTGGCTGCCCCCAGAATCTTTCTGGACTGACCCATGACTGGCACAGGTTGGAGACAGTCACACAAGTTCAGTCATAACCAGGCTTCTCAAAATCTGACAGTGAATGAGAGTTACACACCTGGCCGCTTTCTAGGTATTGGTACCCACCCCTTTCCCTTTACTCACATAGGTAGACAACTACATGGTGTAAGATGTTGATGTGGTTTGGCTCTGTGTCCCCAGTCAAATCTCATCTCAAATTGTAATCCCCATGAGTTGACGGAGGGACCTGGTGGGAAGTGACTGGACCACGGGGGTGGTTTCCTCCATGCTGTTCTCATGACAGTGAGTGAGTTCTCACGAGATCTGATGGCTTAAAACTGGCACTTCCCACTTTTCTCTTTCTCTCCCCTCCCTCCATGCCAGATGAGCACCAGCAATAGCTCTGCGAGGAGTGTGCTTCCCCTTCAGCCATGACTGTGAGTTTCCTGAGGCCTCCCCAGCCACGCGGAACTGTGAGTCAATTAAACCTCTTTTCTTTATAAATTACTTAGTCTCAGGTAGTCCTTCCTATCAGTGTGAAAATGGACTAATATAGCTGTCTTTTAAAAACTACAAACATAGGAGCTCAAATGCTTTCAACCTAATGCAACAAAGGCAATGTAATCACCTTTACATGCTTTTAATTCAGTTGTCCTTCCACTGTTCAAAACATCCTTGGAACTCATTTTTTAAAAATTATCTTCAGAGAATGTAGCACTCTTCTGGATATCCTGAATGAATGAAGTTATCAAACTTTTAGTGTAAGTATGATTTTTGAAAGCAGTTAAAGACCTTGATGCTAGTTTAGTAAATGTGGTCAGGTCTAAAGCTAAATACAATTTGTTTATAGTGTTAAAGGAAGTGCAATCATGAAGTCAAGGGATATTTTTGGAAGTGATTATAAAAATGGCTCTGAATGGAGCTAGACTTTATTGATAGCAGCATTCTCAGGGATAACTGAATGGCTTCCCAAAGTAAACTTTTGAGGGGGCCAAAAGTTTACCTCTGTTACTTTACTCTGTAGTTACCACACATTTTATGAGATGATGACACTTATCCTTTCCATAATAGATACTGGTAAAATAGCCTCTTCCCCACTGCAACCTCTACCACCACCAAGTTCACAATATGCATAGAAATAGTATGGGGTTGCCGAGGAAAGAAAGGAGACAAATTCATGCCCAAGTAGAGCAACTTCTTACACCTCTAGTGGAGAAATGATAAGGCTTCTGAGACCTTCATGAAGAAGGGATGGAGCCCAGAAACTTCTTTCTGCAGTGCACCCTAGTTCCACCCACTGGACTCCCACAGTGGATCAGAACACTCCTCGAAGAGCTATTGCTGGTGCCCATCTGGCATGCTGATTAAAAAGCAATATGTATGCCATGATGTCTTTGGAACCATTGCCTGATGTGGAAGGGAATTGTGTCAATAAATCAAGATAACAGTTAATTCAAGTAATAAATGCTTTTATGGTTGAATATTGCATTATTTGTTTTTAAGTATGGCTGATATCTATTATAATGACATTTTCCTTTTCTATTCCATTTCATTATGATTGACAGTATTTATCTGAAATATTGATGGGGCCCTGATAGCCACATTCAAAACATAGTCAAGGTCTGTCACGGGGCATCCCATCTAAGACAGAGCCCTCGGGGACAAGCCACAAGGGCACATACTGAAACAAAACCCTGCGGAATGCCTGAGCTAATATCAAATCGTAAGACAAGAAGCAAACTTATGTTGTGTGACATTTGATGGGGGCATCTTGAGAGACAATGGTAGGGTCTTGAGGTTGCTGTTTAGACAGTATGGAAATGGATAAGACATCATTGCCTCAGATTTGGTTGATAGCCAATAAAAGCTTAGGGATTAGCAAAAAGTTAGGAACTATTGAAAATAATGAAAAGCTAGGTTCTCGCCTTTACCATCTCTATACAAAAGAATTAATTTAATTTAGTACAATCCTATGAGGTCCTTCCCATCAACTATGATCATGAGCAAGGAAATAGTTAAAATGGAACCATGTGTTGTTTCACCTAAAGAAAAAGGCTTGAGTTTTTGGTAACTGTTCTACCCGCAAAACAGTAAAGTTATAGATACCTATAGCGTTAATGATGGCAGGGAGGAGATGATATTATGTCAGTGACAGCGAGCCAAGCCCCATCTAAAAGAAAGGTGAGCTGGGAGTTTCACCTAAAAAGCCTACCCAAATTGACAGCTCTCACAGAATGCACTGGAGTTTGGGGGTAAAGATAGAATCTTCCCTCAGGTTTGAAAAACAAGCTCTTATTCACATTTTCTATTTTCCCATTGACATGAAAATTGCCTAAGAAAAGTAGAAGAGATCCCAGGGGCACACTGCTTTTCAACTTGAATCTTTGCCTTTCCTTCTCATTTTTTACTTACAGTGTGTACATGTGTGTATGCGTGCACTTGTGTATGTGTGTGTACACGTGTGTGTGTGGGGGTGGGGTGGGGATTGTCCATGGAGATTTTCTCTTAAAGGAAAGCCTATTTCCCTCAGCAGTAGGAAAATTGAAGCCTGCACCCTCCTAATACCAGACCTACTCTTTTATTTAAAACATAGAAGACTTATCTTTTGAAATGGGGTAGCCACTTAAAGAACAGATAAATTCCCTGTGATATTTACTCCCAGAAAGAAAAAAAAATAGTATAAAGAATAATTTTAATACCTGGCTCACTGAGATTTTGGAATGAGCCTAAGGCTGTTTCAGAGAAAAGTCTGTGTATTCAGGTTGCAAGGAGAACTGTGTGTGTCAGTTTATTTGGAAAGGCAAATTATATTTTATGTACTTGGAGTTATTCAGTGTGCAAAATGCTGTAAAAGCCTATTGTATTCATACTTGCTTGTTATACCCACATTTCATTAAACCTCACATACATTATTACCCATAGTTCACACTCTAGACTGCCAAAGGGTTACCACTCATTTCCTAATATACCAAAGATACCCAAAAGAGATATGAGGGGCAGATGTAACCCTCTTTTTCAACTACTATGACATCTTTAAGTATTTAAACTACTATAATATATTTAAGTATTTAGGGGGTGTGATGATTAATGTTGTGCCTCAACTTGACTGGGCCATGGGGTGCCCAGATGTTTGATCGGACATTCCTCTGGGTGTTTGTCTGCCAGGGTGTTATTGGAAGAAATCTGCATTCGCGTCAGGAGACTGAATACGGTAGATTGCCCTCCCTAATGTGGGTTGGCCTTGTTCAATCAGTTGACAACCTGGATAGAACAAAATAGCAGAGTAAGAGAGAGCACCTCCTGCCTGACTGCTGAGTTGGGACATCAGTCATTTCTGAACTTCAGACTAGGACTGAAATATCCACTTTTGCTGGGTCTCGAGCCTGCCAGCTTTCAGACTGGACCTTACACCAGTGGCTCCCCTGTTCTCAAGTTTTCAGACTTGCACTGGAACCACATGTGGTCTCTCCTGTTCTGCCAATTGCAGAACTTGAGGCCTCTTGGGCTCCATATCACATGAGTTAATTCCCAATAATAAATATGTGTGTGTGCATGTGTGTATGTGTGTGTGTTTGTGTGTGTCTTGTTAGTTCTGGTTCTCTGGAGAACCCTAACATAGGAGGTAAGGGGTACAACTAAGGTACATTTCCTTAGTTATAAAATGAAAAAAATAAGCTAAACCACAGAATTATTTCAATTCTTACATGAGATGTTACATACCTTGTTAGATACTTGTATTAGTCTATTCTCACATTGCTATAAAGAAATACCTGAGACTGGGTAATTCACAAAGGAAGGAGGTTTAATTGTCCCACCATTCTGCAGGCTGTACAGGAAGCATGGTGCTGGCATCTGGTCAGCTTCTTGGGAGGCCTCAGGATCTTACAATCATGGCAGAAGATAAAGAGGAAACAGGCACATCACATGGCCAGAGCAGGAGCAAGAAAGAGAGAGGGAAGTGCCACACATATTTAAACAGCCAGATCTCATGAGGACTCACTGTACAGTACCAAAGAAGGATGGTGCTAAACCATTCATGAAAATCTGCCCCCATGATGCAGTCACCTCCCACCAGACCCCACCTCCAACACTGGGTATTTAATTGAACATGAGATTTGGGTGAGGACACAGATCCAAACCATATCAGTACTCCACACTGTATTAGGTATAAAGAAACCTAACCAGTGGTTCCACCACCACCTTCTCCCAACACCACATGTTCATCACCACAAACTTTCTTTCTGTCCCTAGATCTGCCACCCACCAAAGGAACAGCAGTACAATCTTCACTCAGTATTTGCAGAGAATTGGTTTCAGGAGTCCCAAAGATACCAAAAATCCATTGATGCTCAAATAAATTAAATAAAATCATGTAGTATTTACATATAACCTACTGCACATTCTCTCATATACTTTAAATCATCTCTAGATTATTTATAATACCTAATAAAGGTAAAGGCTATGCAAATATTTGTTGAGGTGTATTTTTTGTATCAACTTTCATTGTTGTACTTTTTATTTTTTAATTGTTTTTCTTGAATTTTTCAATCTATGGTTGTTGAATCTACAGATGCATAACTGTGGATATGGAAGGCTGACTGTATTCAGAATATTAAGTAATGAGAGAAAACAGGATACCCTAATCAGTAGGGAACATCTTAGTGAATGTCAGAGAGATACCAAAGAAAGGTTATCTTTTCGTGATTCTTGTTGATTCCATTTTTAATAATAAATCACGGTAATATATACAAAGACCATTCATTCACACATACATGGTGTATCAGTCTAATATAGGATCATTTTCTTTCATTTTTCCAGAGCAGTTTTGAAACAGGCTTTTCCCAGTTCATAGCCCATGTGCAAGGTCACCATCAATGCTTCCCTGGGCTTGGCAGATGCTGGTTTTCTTCTGGGGATTTCCCATTCTTTTTCTGAACATTCTTTCTGGTAGTTCCAGATTGGGCATGGGGCAAGGGTTCCAATGAACATCAAAGCAATTTCAAGATCTCCTTAGTAAATATAGGTTATCATCAATACCAATGAGCTCTTATTTACAGGAGTATGTTCTTGTTTAAGGATGGAGTAATTACTTACAAAGAAGGCATGTAAGAAGAAAGCAAGGAAGAGCAGAACAACTTGAAACAACAAAGCGGAGATGCAAAAGGTGTTTGGGGGTTGGGAGGGGTCAACTGGAAGATTAAATAAATATTCTGGCTGGGTGTGGTGGCTCATGCCTATAATCCCAGCACTTTGGGAGGCTGAGGTAGGCAGATCACCTGAGGTTGGGAGTTGGAGACCTGGCCAGCGTGGTGAAACCCCATCTCTACTAAAAATACAAAAATTAGCTAGGTGTGGTGGCAGGCACCTGTAATCTCAGCCACTTGGGAGGCTGAGGCAGGAGAATCACTTGAACCTGGGAGGCAGAGATTGCAGTGAGCCCAGATAGCGCCATTGCACTGCAGCCTAACCAACAAGAGCGAAACTCCATCTTAAAAATATAAATAAATTAGTTAAATAAATAAATATTCTGCTGCTGTAGAGGAAGGAGTGGTTGTTAACATGAGCCACTGCCTTTCACACTGTGCCTTCTCTCCGTTTTCAAATGTTCCTATGTCTACACATTGACAGCCAATTTGTATTTTAGTGCATTCAATTTAATGTCCCAATATGAATATCAATCATTAATATGCTACACTTCATTCTATAACCAAATCAACTGGGGTAAAAAAAAAAAAAAAAAAAAAAAAGTCAATTTACGGCCAATAATATAAGGATCAGAGTCAAGGTTAGAACCCAAGAACTGCAAATAATGGCTGTGACCACTACCTAAAGGACATTCTTTATGCACCTGTACTACATTAGGGCTGTCAGGTGCCTCACCTGACAGGTATAACCACACCTGTACCCAGAAATTAATCCGTGTCCAAGGTATCATTTTTCAGTGCCAGAATTAGTTGGTCTATAAGACTGAATGTGTGATGCCTACAGATCTCTCTTACCATAATGGTACTTCTGTCATTTATACGTGAAATATAAATACAAATGTGTGGCGTGGCTGGCATTGGTTTATTGATTTTGGATGGTTCCAGCTCCTTCGGAGGTCATTTCCTGAGTAATTCCATCTGGAAAAAGTAATTTGCCATTCACTAGTCACCACAGTTTGGATTGCTGTAATGACCTACTTGGGATGAAAGAAAAGGTCTTTCCATTTCTATTCAATATCTGGATTCCTTTCAACAATAATAGATACACACCTTTATTACCCTTTCCCAGCTGGCCAGCATCGAAGGTGACAAACATCCCAGCTGTCAGTGGTACAGACAAGATTCTCTCCCTCCGCAGATGAGCTCTTGTAAGCCTAATGCCATTTCCTCCCCTGACTCTTAGGTCTGTCTTGGGAGATGGCCATCAATGTGTCCTTCTAAAAATACAGAATTATTAACAGTTTGGTTTTGTGTCATTGATCCTTGGAGCAAGTGATGGAAATTATAGGTTAGTATTGACATGAATAAAATATTTTGGAATAACCTGAATAGTATGCTTTCCCCTGTCACATTCTTAGAGAAGTTAATAAAGAATCATGAAGATATTGCAACATTTGGAAGCAGACTTGGGGTTTGTTTTCAATAGTAAAAGATAAGTAGATGAAAATTGGAATTTATAACTCAAGCAGTATTTCCGAGCCTTAGCATGTGATGAGAGTACACCACATTCAATTGCTTAGAAGAGGCATAAAGGGAAGACGAGAGGGCTAACTATTGAAACATGAGAGGTTTGTTCTTGTTGTTTATGTGCATGTGTTTTTAAAAATAAATCTAAAGACTAAAAGCCAACATTTCAGGAGGTCTCCATTTGTTTAGAAACATTACCCATTTCTGCAGTGAGAACACATGCATAATTTATGGAAGTGCCAGAATGTCCAAATGTTTCTAGCTGTCCCTTATAGCTGACTTTCTTCATGTACAGGATCTGACCTGGAATTTGTACCAAACATAATCTCATACCAGAACAGACCATACGTGTACCAAAAAACAAAAAAATAAAAATAAAAATAAACAAGAACTAAGCATAAATATTCATTCTAGGCTCATCTACAAACTGAACATAGGTAGATTGATGTGAATTTGTTCATTTTGTTTATTATACCTAATTAGACTGCTTAATTTTCCTATAAGCTATATCAGAATCTGTGTTTCATTTAGGCCAACCTCTCACCTGCTAATCACCTGGCGACATAAATTCAGACACACATAGCTGTGATTTTGAAAAGGAATCTGGGAAACTTCATGACATTTCAGGAGAGAAAAGCTTTCTTGATTTCTCTGTATAGCCAAGAATAATTTTAAAAGTATGCAAGCCACAGAATTCCAGAAGTATATTTTATGTTATCAGAAACTGATCTTCACATCATAGTTCATTAAACTGGTTGCATAGTTTACACACAGTTAAACCATCTTACCTCAAGACTGGAAAAATATCTGCACTATAAGTAGAAGAAATAAAAAAACTGTGAACACATGAGTACCTCTTGAGTTAAGAATGCCAAAATATTGACATAAACATTCCAAAGCAGACAGGATCTCTATCGCGCTATCCTTTCTGAAACTACGTTTTCTCCCAAAGCCCTTATCAAATGCCCCTCCTCACATAAGCTCCCCACTCTAGGGGGTAATAGAGTCCTTCTAGGGCTTTGGTAATCCCTGATAGCCACAGAGGGAATCTGTGTATTTCATCCACACTAACTCCTTCCTTTTCTTTCAGAAAAATAATGAACAAAGCGTGGTTTCCCTTTGGATTGAAATGTGCCCTGTACATGCAAGCTGTGAGTCCTCGGGCAGGATGCAGAATCTTTCTCAGCCTCACTTTCCTTTTCTGTACAACAAAGATGACATCTGTCTCATAGGATGATGGTGGTGACTAAGCTAGGTAGGATCTGCTGAAGACCTAACACATCCCGGAGTCTCTCTCCCGGCCCCTTTCCCAGCTAATTCCCCTCCTCCTAGCCTCACCGGGATCCAGGCACATCCCAGCAGCTCTGCCATCTTCCAGTTCCTAACTGTTCCTCAGCATGCATCCTCTTTCCTCTGTTTTCGTTCCTCTTCTTAAGCATTCTTTTTTGTTCTTCCTAGGCTCTTTTAAGTAAACCTTTAAGACTGAAGTATAACATAAATGCAGAAAAGATCACAAATTGCAAGTGCCCAGATAATTTTGGGGAACACACATCTGTGCAATCTGAATTCAACTCAAGAAGTCAATCACTGCCAGCACCCCAGAAGCCTCCCTTGCATACAGAACCCACGCACCCAGAGCAAATCTCCATTCTGATTTATCTCACTGTAGATTAATTTTGCCTGGACTATATGACGCGTACTCTTTAGGGACTAGCTTTATTCATTCACCATCATATTTGTGAAAGTCTCCCTTGCTGTTTGTTAATTTTACTGCTGCATAGCAGGGGTTAGCCAACACTTTCTTAAAGAGCCGTGTAGTAAGTATTGTGCCTTGCAGGCCGAAGGAGTCTCTCTGGCAGTGTAGCACAAAAAGCAGCCACAGACAATACATAAGGAAATGAACCTTGCCGTGCTCTAATACAAATGCATTTATGGACACTGAGATTTGACTTTTATATAACCTTCACATGGCATAAAATCTTCTACTTTCAAAAATTTTACATCTAAAATGTAAGAACCTTTTTTAGTTTGCAGGCTGTAAGAAGCAGGCGATGGGCCAGATTCGACCTACAGGATGGAGTTTGCAGACTCATGCTGCGTAGTGTTCTTTTGCACGAATGTACCATCGTTCATTTACGCATTCTACTCTTCGCAAATGTTTTCTTTCAAGTTTTGATCCAAAAAAAAAAAAAAAGATTTCTATTAAAGCTGATACATATAAAAGCAGTGGCAGTGATAATCCCACATCTAAAAGAAAATGAACGCCATTAATTTTTAAGGAAAATTGGATATTTAAGGGAAAAATTTCTTTTTTTAGTCAACAGCTAATATTTTTAAAGATACATGTGTTAATAAATCTCCTTTGGAAAATCCACAAAATTGCCTATCATTTCATTTTCCCATAATAAAATCTGCTTCATCTGCTTTATCTCAATATGAGTATTTCCCTCAAAAGTAGAGGAGGCAACGCTCTAATTCATTTTTGTTTCAACTTTGGGCATCGCAAAACCTTGTTCTGTTTCACGTGGTCATTGCATCTATGTGGATTTTCAAATGTTTTACTAGCACAATGGGCTTGGATAGAGTGATTTGGGGTCTTATCACCCTCTAGTTCCAATAGTGTCTATTACACAGGCAATTTAAAAATTCAGGATTGCCTATAAAGATAGTTCATTTAACTTTCTTTAAAAAAAAAAAACAAAAAAAACTACTTCCCCTTAAACTCCAATAACTGATAAGGAGATAATACAGGCTATTGTGGAGGAAAGAACGTCTATGCAAACCCAATCCTGGCACTGTGAGGCATGCTGCTGGTCTTGACAAACCTTGCTCTAATTAGGGGCATATCACAAACACTTCTGAAACTTTAGAAAAGGATTCGAGGTGGTATGTGATGAGGTACCAAGTGAGTCTAAGAGACGACCTGCACTCAAGAGCCCAGAGGTGGGAGACATCGGCACCGGAGCCTATAGGACGGAATGGACTGACGAGTGTCAGGGAGAAGGCTAGAACTGAGCTCTGCTTTTCAGAATGGACACGGGGGAGGAGCCTTGTAGATGAAAGGTCATCTTGAACAGAGGAGATAATATGAGCCAAAGAACAGGGTGCAGGAACAAAGCAAAGTGGACTTCCTTGTCAGAGGAAAACCCCATGGTGAGACCTAGGTAGAAGCTGGAGGTAGACTGCAGTCAGAGTTTGGTAGGTTACGAAGACCGAAGAGTAAAGGATTGATAACAGCAACATTTTTAGGAATGATTGACCCCAAAGCCAGACTAGATGAAAAAAAAAAAAAAGAAGGCAAATCTGTCAGTCTAAAAGCCAAGAAAATAAATAATCCGATGTGAAGTGATAAGATATGACAGCTATGAAAATAGAAACACACAGATGTGAGAAATATGGCAGTTCATGGAGAGGAGGAATCAAATATTCAACTCCATGTTGTTAAACGTGTATGAGTTGGAAAGTGTTGCTGTCATTGCCAGAAATAGGGAAATCTGGGGCGGGAGCTAATTTTAGTAGAAAAGGGAGTTTGGTTTTAACTGTATTAAACTTAAGCATGAATCCACAATGGTTCCACATTGGATCACAGCTTTTATTTTTCCAAAGGAAATGTTATAGTCTAAGGCAAGGGGAGGCAAACTACAGCCTGCAGGCCAATCCTGCTGGCTGAATGTTTTATAAATAAAGTTTTATTGGAACACACCTTGCCCCTTCATGAACATGTGGCCTCTGGCTGCTTTTTCACTACAATAGCAGTATTGAGTGTTTGTGAGAGAGATCATCATAGCCCACAAGGCTAAAATACTTACTGTCTGGCCATTTACAGAAAAAAAGCTGCAGATCTTTAGTTAAAGTTACAGAGGGATGAAACCAGCAGGAAAGATCTGAGGTTTTTGAAAAACGTCCTCAGACAAGACAAGACTTCCTGAGATGAAGTGTGTGGGATACCACAGAGCAGAGGACTGAACGGTCCTACTACGGCCAGCGTTTCACAAAATGGGAAAAATCCTGGGATGAAACAGCTCGATCTGGCATGCTGCAGGCAACTACCATCATGCAAGAAGAGAAAAGAACCCGAGGTCAAGAGAAGGCCTTACCCATGTGTGTCCTGGGAGCGCTATTTCCAGAGGGTGATATTCAGAATGTATACAGGTCCTGTCTCCTCCATGCAGGATTCCTGGAGAATTCCGTGGCTGGAGACAAGGGCCGGCCGCCTCTCCTAGGTGTGTTAGTGCTTGATGAAGTTGTACACATGGCAAAGAGAAGAGTCAGAGGGCAGCTTTGGGTGATCTTTTGCTAGAGACACATGAGACGGGAGTGTGTGTCTGAAGAAGGGCTTATCTCCGGGGGCTGTGAATGGATCAAGGAGGCGGCAAACACAGGACTCGGATAAAACTCTGGCAAACACCCCTGACTGTCACTTCCTGTCCTAATCAGTTTACCTAAAAAGTCCTCCTCTCCCCTCCTCCACCTTTCCCCAAGTGCCACTTAGCCTTCAGACTCTGCTTGCCTGCACTTCTGCAGGAAGGGTTTCTCTGTCCCCAGGTGAGGTTAGGCCTTTCTAGCATAATAATAACTAACACTCAGAGATTACTTACTGTGTCTGGACCTGTTCTGGGAACTTCATGTGAATTCATTTAGTCTGGCCTTCCAATAATGCTGTGAAATGTTTACCGATAGTATACCCTTTCAACAGATGGGCAAACTGAGGCACAAAGAAGTTAGGCGATTGATCCATAGTCACAGATCTAGGAAGGAGTACAGCCAAGTTTCAAAAGGCCACATCCAAAACTCTCTGCATTTGTCTTTAGTACTTGTATAATGTCTGTCTTTGCTGCTAGACCTTAACCCCCATAAGAGTAAAGACTGCATCAGCTCTAGTCCTCATTGATCCCCGAGCACTTAGAACTTTTCCTGGCACAAAGCAGATGCTCAGTGTAATGCAGAAAGATGTGTAGAGTGAATTGACAATACCTTGACATACTTAGGTAAGGAAAATCAAACCAAACAACAACAACAACAACAAAAAGTGTGGACCCATATGTCTATTGGCCAATACCCAATGCATAATTCATAATGTGAATTTAAGACTATAATTTAGGGTGGTATATGCAATCCTACAAATTACTTTGAGCTTTGACCTGGTGGGATTTATGACTAGAAAATGGTGGCAGAAGAGTTTGCACTGTTAAATAGAAGCAGGTTTCCCAAGTGTTATGAGTTGAATTGTGTCCCCCCAAAAGTAATGTTGAAACCTTTAAACTCCCAGCACCTGTCAATATGACCTAAATGGAAACAGTATCTTTGCAGATGTAATCAGGTTAAGAAGAGGGCATTACAATGAGTCTGAACCCAACAGGACTGGTGTCCTTATAGGTAGAAGAGAGGGAGATGATAGAGAAGGGCAATGGCATGGGAGGGCAGAGGCAGAATTGGGGAGCTGCAGCTGCAAGCCCAGGAAGGGAGGAGGCAGGGAAGAACTCTAATCAGTCCCAGAGGGGCATGGCCCCCTTGGCACTCTGATTTGAGGCTCCTGGCCCCCAGAACCCAGTTCATGGTACTTATGGCAACCCTAGGAGACACAAGCACAGAGGGAGAAGATGGAGCTGTGGTTTTGGAAAACTCACAAGCTGGAGGGTTGAGCAAGTTGGTCAGGATCTTGGTGAAGATGGATGGTTATTTTAACTTGGAAGAGAGTGCATCACAAATCACTTACTGGAAGAAGGAAAAGGGAAAGTTTGACGCAGTGATCCTGGTTTACCTGTAAACCACACAGAAGCAAGATGGAGGAATGACTGGAGACCAACTCCCCACCTGCCAGACTGAATCCAGAGTATTTAGCCAGTTACTGGCTCATCATGCTGATCATTTGTCTCTCAGGTTTTGGAAAAAGCATTGATGTTGACTGCTAGTTGATAAAGGGGAAGAAATAGGTTCTTTGGGCAGCAGCAACCAAGAAAACAAAGGCTTCCCAAAGTCACACATGCAACCGGGCACTATCAGGGCTGTTGGAAAGTTTCCAAGGACAGGGAGGCTGATCCCATGAAATGAGGCTGGACAGGAAGTCCTCCCAACGAGGTTCTCATGCAAATGAAGAAGAGTGGGAAGTGCCCGAAGACAGAAGGCTGCCTGCCAGCGACTCCATGGGCTTAAGCTGTTTGCAGTTCATGTGTGTAATTTTTAAAGCTAGACCTACCCCTGAAGATGAGTACAAGAGAGAATGACAGGGCTCCAAAAATACTGCCACAGGCTCAAGTTCCAAAGTGCTGGAGTTACAAAAGGATAAAGGAAAACACAAAGGACTTTTTAGCCAAAGAAGAACCAGAAAGGTAAAACAGAAAGCAGGAAAGAGTGTGGGCTCTGGAGCTGGCCGTATCTGTGTTTGGATCTTGGCTCTGTCCTTTACTTCCTGATGAACTTGGGTGGCTTTCGAGCCTGCATACACCTCGACTTGACTGTGGTTTTCATTTGTAAAATGTTGATGATCCGTGGGCCTACCTCAGAGGTTTGACGTGAATTAAATATGTTTGGTGGAGTGCGTGGACTGTAGCGAGAATGCATCACAGATTTGCTCTTATCACGATTATTAACTAGAATAATGAAGAGCATAGTGTAAGAGTATTTAAGGAAGGGAAGCATACATGTAAAAAGTAAGCTACAAAATAGTATAAGAGTGTGGTTACACACACACACACACACACACATTAAAAAGAAATACACCAAAATGGTAATTTTAAAACACTTGACTGGTAAGAAAAAATAAACTGGAACACAATCAAAGGAGAACAATCGTATCTCCTGAGGAGCAGCTCAAAATGAGTCTATTTGCCATGGAGAGAAGTAGACCTGGAGGAATTTTCAAGGGGTTATTCTGGTTTTGTAGGGTTGCACCAGCAACATCTAGAATCAATGGGTGGAGGTTATAGGGCATAAATTTCAGATCAGTGACGTCAGTATCATTTGATGCTTCTCTGAGCTTTCAGAAGGAGGAATACTTTATCAAATGAGTTGTTTATGCCCTGGGCCCTGCACTGGATGAGTTACATGCATTCTCTTATTTAAAGGTTCTCTCCAACAGGAAGAGTCCTAGGGAACTGGAGACGTCGCAAAGGAATGTCGTAAGGAGCATTCAAGCCTAAAACAGTGATAAATCACAGCATCTACAACATCTTTTTAAAACTCATGGGCTTTGGCCTCCATGTTCTAGCCTCGGCAGGACAGAAGGAGGGCAAGAGCAGTATCTGGTAGGGGGTCAAGAGTCTGGGCTCATAGTGGACGCCAAGCAGAAGAGTGACCTCATGGGGACCGCGCCTGGGTTCATGTGCCAACTGGAGAGCCTGTTCCTATGGCAGGGTCATAACGTAAAGCAGCGGGTGCTTCCTTTCGGAAAGCTCACCTACAGCTCCTGCAGACCTGAACTCTTAGGAGGGAAAAAGGAAGGGAGTATAGGTTCTGATAATTAAAGAAACAAAATGGATTATTCTGAAACATAAGGACTTTAGAGGACATGTGGGTTCATATTTTATGTCTTTCTATTTCTTTATTCCCTTTGCTTTCTAGGCTTCAACCATATATCTTGCCCTCACATCCAAAAGCTCCAGAGTTGATATGTTTTGTTGCTGTTTGTTGCTTGTTGTCCACAGATCTTGAGGCATGGGCCACAGTACTGGGGATAAGGAAGGTGTAGGGAGAAACAGCCAGAGTAGTTCCTTCTCTCCTCTTCCCAATGGCAGGGCTGAGAAACCATTTCTCAAGCATTTTTATTGCCTGGGACAGCTTGAAAGCACTGTCATTACCTGGGCCCATTTCTCTTCTGTTTTCATGGTAATTTCTGTAAGTCACTGAGGAAGCCCACATTCTGATTGGTCCACAGATTTCCTTATTGCAATCATTTATTTGCCTACACTATAGGCTTAATTCTCCCTCTTTTGTACCAAGAGAGGTGCTAAAAATCCTATCAATATCACAATTGACTCCTAAGCTGAGGAAGAAAGTTATTTTCCTATGCGATGTGTAAAGTGATCCTCAATATAATCCCTAAAGTTGAACTTCAGAAATGTTTCGTGCTGCAGCAAAATTAGTGGAAAACATTTGCATAATCTTCCAAGAACACGTGGGTCTTGGGATGGCCACATGCATTTGACTATCTACATTCCTGCACATCTGTGGGGAGAAAAATTTTCTTTTTAAAAATATGGAGTCATACATTTGTTCTTAGGCTACTCCAAAGATGTAACAACGGGTTTTGTATTTATTTTTTCAAAATGGGTTTGACAGTCTTTCTGCCTACTGATTGTCATGGCTAATTGCTCTTTCATTTGCATGAGAAGAGAAAATGTAAGAGAGGGACTGTGATGGCCCATTACAGCGGCTTCTGGGAGTGAATGTGTATACAATAATCTACTGAATGGAGCACAGAATGAAAGCAACACATAAGAATTCAAACAGTACATTTTAATGATGGGTGCATATATATTACCAACTTGGGGGTGCAGACATGGCACCTGCTACTCTAGCTTCACTCAAAGTGTTAAATGAAAACCTCCCCAAAATTAAGTCAGCTGTCTTATGACTGACATTTAATTTTGAAAGATGTGATTTTCCTCAGTATTTCCTGTGCTCTTTATGAACCTGTTTATCAAATGTATAGAATACTTCTGTTTATGATAGCTTGTGATTAATCATTCACCAAGGACACGAGTCCTTTGTACCTATTATTGTCAAGCATTTGTTTGGACTGTGTTTGACCCTTTGTACCGAAGTGGTCTGTGTTGGAACCTTTTGAAAACAGTCTACCAGGCTGAGTGTGCTCATGTCACTTACTGAAATCTCATGGCTCTGTCACTGTGACATCCTGTTACCTGGGAGAGACCAAAATTACAATTTTAGTCACAATATCAAACCCATTGTTACGCCAGGATAAATAGATTCATAACCAGTTAGTTGTAAGTATTCTAGAGTGAAATTTTAAAAAACATTTTAAGAAATGCATAGCCGTTTTGTGACCAGAGTTACATGAATAGCATGCCTCTTTGAAAAAAAAAAGAAAAGAAAAGAAAACAAGAGCAATCTAGCGTCAGATCTGTACTCTGCTTTGTGGGACAATCAAAGTCCTTCCCAAAACACACCTCAAGGGAGTATATCCATATATCTCATTACTTAGTGACCAGAGAATCTCAGCTACCAAAACAACAGCACAGGTCAAAAGGAAGAGTTACTGCTTCTTGTTTAATCATTCACTATTTGGACACCTCTTCGATGAGTAACCACCTCAGTTTTAATCTCTTCTCATTCACTCATTCAGTCAACAGACATTTACTATAAGGTTGCTATGCATGAAGTACCTTGCAAATATCAATCTGGGTGGTTGATGACCTCCAAGAATTGATAATCTAGCACTGGGCACAAACATGCCCACATTTAACCTCAAAACAAAGTTGTAAATGCACATGCCACATGTCTGATACAGATAATAAATGTTAGTAGTTCAGGGCAAGGATAGATACTTACAGTGTTCAGAAGCCATTGTACAGAAATAAGTAGATTTGATATTAAGGAATGGCTAGTAAGATTTTCAGGGGAAAAAAAAATGCCAAGAAGAGCAAATGAAGGCAGTAACATCAGATGGTCAAGAATTAATTTAGAGAGTTTGGCTAGACAGAAGAGTTCATGAACAGGATTAGTTGGAGATTTGATTGAGAATGAAGTTGAAGGTCTCTCATTTTACTTTGAGGTATGATGAGCTGTCAAAGAATGGAGAGGGCATGCTGTGTTATGAAGCAAAACTAGAATACCTGTTTAAACTCAAGAAGGTTAACAGACAGTTTAATACCATCATTCTCAGCAAAGTAACACAAGAAGAAAAAATCAAACACTGCATGTTCTCACTCATAAGTGGGAGTTGAACAATGAGAACACATGAACACAGGGAGGGGAGCATCATACACTGGGGCCTGTGCGGGGCTGGAGAAGGGATAGGATTAGGAGATACACCTAATGTAAATGATGAGCTGATGGGTGCAGCAAACCAACATGGCACGTGTATACCTATGTAATAAACTTGCATGTTGTGCACATGTACCCTAGAACTTAAAGTATAATAATAAACATAAATAAATAAATAAAACATGTGATATTGACCAAAATCGTAACATTTTTATACTTGAACTTAAGAATTTCTCTATGAGAAATCTGATGTTCTCACTTGTTATGTGATCTTAGACTGTGCAAATCCACGCAAAAAAATCAATAAGAAACTCTCAAAACCTTTAAAGTAAATTAATCTGTTTTGCCATTTCTGCCCTCTCAGGTTCTGAGCACTGATTTCATCAAGCCAATGGAGGCAACAGTAAGTATGAATCCAGTATCCGTGTGTTGGTTATTTCAGAGAAAGTTCAATGATAATGACCTTCATGTTCTTTAAATAAGCAAATTGTCAGATGCAAATAACTATCACCCAAATCAGTACATGAAATAAGTGAAGCCTCACAATTTTTGCTTTTTGCCAAAATACACTAAAAAATGGACAGTGACCCAAATGACATTTGACATTCCTTTGACAAAGGAATCTCAATCAATAAAGGGTATGATAATATTCAGTAACGGCATTCCACTTGGCTCCCTTTACCCTCTGCAAACAATATACATTCCCAAAGTGTTATCCTATTGGGGAAAATATAATACACACAGGCAGGCACACACACACACACACACACAGAAACACACACATGTACATAGGCACATATACATAGAATACTGGGTTAATGAAGCTTATGAGAGAAAACCAATCATTATAGACTAAGGAAAAGCCCTGTGCTGTCTCAATACTTTTTTATTCCTATAAAAGTATTTTACAGTCACATGAGGTAACTAAGAACTAGGTTTCACTCCAAAATAATTACTTTTCAGGAAGCATTGTCCTCATTTTTGGTTCAGAGGATTATTACGTCGTGTCATGTCTTATTGTTAAAAGTTCTTAACATTACTGATTATAGATTTAGGTAACAAATGAATCCTTTGGGATGCATTCCGTACACAAACCAAACCACAAATATTTTTAGATATTTCATTTGTTAAGAATGCTTCAAAATTTCAATGCTTATACTGGAAATGAAGGAAGAAGCAAACTTTAGAACTAGGGAGAGGGACAGCTCTGAAATCCACATTTATATACTCTGCATTGATCCATTCATATATGTATAACTTCAGACATTCGTTCATGAAACATGTATCAAGCATCAACTGCATTCCAGAATGGGTTGTCCTTTAAAATTGTCTTAACTCAGAGTAATAGGATATTTTTTTTATTGCTGGTTGAAGGGGCTCCCCTAAAAGGCACAGCTTTAAGATGATAATGCATTTAATCCGCCCGTAACTAGCACATAGTCTATGCCCAACAAAATACAAAGGCAAATAAGAAATGTTCCCTCAGATAACTTGCTCGGCTGGATCTCATATCCAAACCAGAATCTCGTATTATGTAACTCCATAAGCTTCTGTATTTATCATCACTGGAATGTGTTTAAATAAGACCATCTGTGAAAGTATTGCAAAAACATATCTATTATCATTCTGATTCATTTATAGATGATTTTCTTCAGATGTTTGAAAACATAAAGTTTCAACACATGTGAAAAAAAATCACTTCTTACTGCTTGGTTGTCTTTGTTTATCTTAAAAATTGGTTTTATTTCATCTAAAGGCCAAACGCATCCCAAAACAACTAGTTATATAGTGATCATTTACAGAAATTAATCAGGACAAGGCTTGAATTATCTAAAAGAGCTAAGAAAGGTTTATATAGCAGTTTATTGAAATATAATTCATCTATTGTAAAATGCATCTTTAAAGGGTATAATTCAGTGATTTTTAGTTTCTTCACCTAACTCTAAAACCATTGACACTATCTTTTATCATCCCAAAATAAAGCACGTTAGCAGTCCCTCTTCACTTTCTCCAAAGCTTCCCCAAAGCCCTTGGCCTCCACTACTCAACTTTCTGTGTTTATGGATTTACCTGTTATGAACATTTCCTATAAATAGAATTATATAATATGTGGCCCATTAATACTGCCTCTTTCACTTAGCATAGTGCTTTCGAGGTTCATCTGTGTTAAGGCATGGATCAGAACCTCATTCTTTCTATAAAATGTCAAATAATATTCCATTGCACAGACATACCACATTTTGTTTATTCACCCATCTGTTGATGAACGTTTGCATTGTTTCTAATTTAGCTATTCTGAATAAAGCTGATAAGAATATTCGTGTACAAGTTTTTGTGCAGACGTAAGTTTTCAATTCTCTTGGGTCTATATTTAGGAGTAGAATTACTGGGTCTTATGTTAACTCTATGCTTGACATTTTGAGGAACTGTCAAACTGTTTTTCAATGTGGCTGCCCTAGTTTACATTCCCACCAGCAAAGTAGGAGGGTTCCAATTTCCCCACATCCTCACCAACACTTGTTTCAGAAAGATTTCTATACTGGCATGTGAATAAAGTGTCTTAATTTCTAAGAATAGAATCAATTCATTTCAAAGAATATAATAAAAGCACAATATGCCAATCTTATTTATGGGGAGATTAAAATAGTATCATTTTTCATCCTGACAGTTTCTCAAATCCCTGCACCAGGATTCTAGGAAGAGAATCTCTTGCAGCCATTGTATATTCTCCCTGTGGTACAGTAATTCTTAAACTTTCCCTGGTGCAGGAAGGAGCGTCATTTGGGGGTCTTCAGTGAACATCTCTCCTGCAGATAAAGAATATAGTGTCCAAGCTGTGAGCAATCAAGTGACATGTGTTCTTTAGGGCTGCAAGGTTGGAGAGCTTTTATTTGATTCCCATCTCATGGAGGTTATTTATGTATCCTAACTGGAATTTTGACTCTTGTTACGATTACTATGTATCTTTTATGAAGCCTATGCTCAGTCATTTGATAAATTTTATAGTGTTAATGACCAAATATTTCCCTTAGACGTATTCCTTAGGGAAAATTAAGATGCATAGCATGCTTCAAGATGATGGCCAAGAAAAACCAACTCAACGAGCCTTCAAGAATTCATGATTTGAATATCATGTTCAAGGTAGGCACCTTTTTAAAGTTAGGACAATTATTAATGATTCACAAATACTTGAAATTCTATCAAAAGTCTATGATATGAGAATTTACAGTGTGCTTTGGGGAAAGAACTCAGCCTTACTCATTCTAGAGCTAGTGTAAGTGAACAACCACAAAATGTAATAACTTTAGACACGAGTATGTGTGAATGCATGTTGCATCTTAGGAGCTTAGGTTGAGTCCTAGGTAAGTTATGTTGGCATGCATACATCGCACACTGCTGTTTGAAGCTGTTAAATCACACACACATTCTCATGTTATTGGACTAAACCATCCATAATTCTTACTCCCAGCACACTGCTGTCATGAAGTGCTTGGCAGGTCCTGGAGTGGTTAGTCCCTCAAAATGTACTCTGGGTATTGAGTCGATGTCATGAACCGTTGTTGATGGATTTTATTTGATGGACAGAATAAGAGGCAAATAGAAGTAGGTTTTATTCTATCTCTAGAGACCTCCAGTCTCTTCTGCTTTTAGCATGAGGACATTGTTGCTAGTCTCGGCTTCCAAGATCTTCACAATATATGGCCAAGATCTTTACAGTACTGGCCAACATCTTTACAGTAGATTCAATGAAACTAGCAATGTACTTTCTTACTTGCTAAGGGCACTATAGATCACCACTCTGTCTGGTTGTGAGATCACAACAATAATCACCACATTGCCTCAAGTACACCGTTAAAACTTGGAGAATGCTTAGACATGGCTTCAACTTGTCCAGGATGCCTTCTAGATACAAATCAAATCAAGAAAGGCCATGTGTCCCTGCTCTGTGAAGGCTCCAGGTGGAATTGCCTGCCCCACTCCACCTTTAAGATTTCCAGGACAGTGTCTTCACTTCCTTCAGTGCCCCCCTGTTTACATGTCCATCTCTCTCTTTAGAAGGTGAGCTGGAGAGGAAGTATCAGGTCTCAATCATCTTTATATCCCGAGGGCTTACCGTGCAATAGGTAAATGATAAATGTGTAACTGTGGATCACCATCATCCCCAAATTCCTTGCAAAAGAAAAATTCTGTTTACACTTTCACTGCAATGCATCATCAACTTTGTTAGTTTTTTATGCAGATGATAATAGTATGCCCTTCATAAGACTGTTTGTTTAGAGGGATAAATTGTGTGTGTGTGTGTGTGTGTGTGTGTAAACTGCCTGGCACTTAATGAATATTAATAATTGCTTTTAGTTCAAGAAAATAATCTATGTAGATTAATGATGGTTCTACTAAATTTGTCAAATGGAGTTCCCTAATATTACATAGAAAGTGTTAAAAATTCAGACATATTTACCTTGCACATAAGCTCAAATGATTTTAATTTAAGCTGAACAGTTAGCTTATAAAAATAAATTATTAATTTAGTTAGTAATCAAAGTTCAAACAAATCCATAATCATGAAGAGTCTAATCATTTGTTTTTGTTCTTCGTAGCTACAGACATCAGCAAACTTGAGAGAAGAAGGTTTGCTCTGGGAGATTCCACATATGACCCGTTTATATGTAATTATATTATCTATTACTCAAGTATTTGTCTTGTGCTGTCTAAATTATAAGCTTCTCAACTGTTTGCCTTGAGTGAGATGTGCGTGCTAAAGCCTCTCAATAAATATTAATTGAATGAGTAATTGAAAAAAACCCTGACTGCCTTTTTACTTAAATCCAAGCCTTTGCTAAGTTTTCACTTTTTCTTGATCACACAATCACTTACAATTCACAAATGAAAAAGTATGATAAATGGTGAATCACTTTTCATTTTAAATTCCACTTTAAATTTTGTTCCTAGCACAAACATCACAGATTTTATATGGTTTATGTATTTAACTTTCAACTCAATCTAGAAAGTGATCTTAGCAAATCCCTGAGTTTTCCTTTCCAGGACTCTCTAATTCTGTCTGTTCATTTAACCCGGTTTGATTGGAATCATGCATTCTTCCCTCTGCCTGACTCAGGTGACCAGTGAGGTGACCAGTGGTTATGAATGGGAAAGTAGATGACGCTCCATTCTGGGGAGATTTGACTTAGTGCCCTTTTTTTTTTTTTTTTTTAAGATCTAGTTCAAAAGTAGTCAAGTAGAAAAATGGGTGCATTCTTGCTTTTCATTCCCAAACTACTGACATTCATGATTGAACTCTGTAGCTTAAATCACTTAAATCTGTAGCTTAAAAGACTTAAATCACTGTTGGGGCTACAAAGAAAGAAAACAGAGGATTGGCCAGGGCAAAGCCACGCATTGGCTTCTGCCACCCACGGGCACCTCAGGGTCGAAATCTACACTTATGAGCCCCACTCAAGGGCCATTTCCTCCTTGATAGAAACTCTGTTTCTCTATCTGGCTGGTTATAATGATGTTGTGAGCACAGATCGAGACCTCCACTTAAATAAAAACAAATCTACATGTGGAGAGGTCTTATTAAAAAAATGAACTCAAAACTTCAAAACTGAATATATTTCTCTAGCCAATTTTATATTTGATAAGAGGATTAATCAAATTTGGCATAATGAGAACATTTATGATGCGGGAACATTTCAAAACACGTGTGTTTTGTTTATTTTCTTTTCAAATGGAAGAAAATCTAGGAAAAGGTGGCTAGTTGCTGAATCCCACAAATGAAGGGAGAATAGAGATTTTCTTTTGGAGACAGAGGAAGAAAAGTGATTTTTTTATTAGCATACTTTGAAAACAACTTGAAACTGGAAGTGTTTTTCATGCTTTTAGCAGGTCCAGGCCCAAAGTAAACGATTCTAATGAAATAGTACAGGACATAGTATAGTGGATATATGACATGTTTCACGGGTGAAGCATTCAGGAAAACAGTTTAATGTATCATTTTGCTACAGGTTCTCCGGCAGTCGACAGCCCTCCCCATCTCCATCCCTGCACCATCCCCGCACACTATTTATGTATTTTCATTTGCATGAACCTACTCTGAGGTTTTGCCCGGTTGATTTTTCAAGTTAATGATAGGGCACTTGGGGAAAGATTAATGTTAGGAATGCAGAGGTTCAGCAAATTGTTGAAGAGTTTCACCATACAATTAATCTCTCTTTGCCACATTACAAAAGTGCAAGGGATGGATGCAGGGAAGTGGTAATGATGCTGCTATCACAGGTCTCTAAGAGCCGGGGGAGTCAGCTATAAAGATGATGGGAAGACGACTTTCTGCTCTCAGAAGGATTTATATATCATCCCCTGTCCCCTGTGCCATCCATCCTTGCCAAGTGACCGTGGTACCCCTTTGCTGTTTCCCATTCAGCTGTCACTGACTGGATGAGAGTCCTCTAAGGAGCACTACGGAGAGCAGAGACACCATCTCAGTTAAGACGACCGCCAAGCCCCCCAGTCCATGGATGCCCCTAATATCATCTCTTTATTTCCAGCTTTCTCATCATTCTGTTGCTGACAATTCCATTTCTGCAATGTGCTCTGTGAATTAAGTACCTCTGCCCTCCAAGGCAGTATTTTGTCAGAGACGAGGGTGATGTTCAAAATAGTTAACTGGTATGTCCCAGAAACGGATCTATGAGAAAGGACACAGTTTCCAGCTAAATCCTTCTTAATCTCTTAGTTACTGAGTCTTCACGTTCTGGGGTGCCTAGAGAGGAAGAGGGATGCTGAGACCGCGGAAGTTGGGAGAGCGCCAGGTACTTGGGGCCGTGCTAAAAGTGCTTCAATACTGCATCAGCCTTGGAAGTAGCAAAATCTGTTGTTGGTCTTCTCTGCTTCTCTTTTCCAACCTCTCAACTGAGCATATCCAGCTCCGGACCTTGAGGCATCTCAGTAAAATGTTAACCCAGATACGTCCCCTCTCCTGGAATAGGCTTGACAGAGACTGGTCACGACGTCCTCCTTCCCCCAGCCCAGAGAACTAGGAGGTCTCTTGCTCACTGGGTCCCCTGAACAAGGAAGGCAGTGCTCCCTCAAATCACAGAAGCTTTCCATCCCCAGCCGTGCCCAGCCAGCACCCTCACTGCTTCAGATGTGCCATGGGCTGTGGGCTGGCAGCTTGAAGACGTGCCTTGGGATTATCAAGCCCAAATATGAACATTGCTTTCTGAAAGGAGAACATCAACAATTTTTCCCCTCTAACTCCAGATACATAGTAATTCTGGAAGAAAAGTGTCACATTCAGAGGGGAAGCCACCTTGTTCTCAGGATGGGCAGGAGCTGAGTGGGGCTGAGTCCCTGGGGAAGGTATTGCCACACTAGCCCTCTCAAGAGGAGCAGATCACAGCTGACAGGGCAGGAGAAGCAGGGGACCTGGACCCCCAGAAGTATGGCGGGATCCAGGGAGAAGAAACTTAAAGATAGCTGGAGCTTCCTCTTAAAAACGGGGCTTCTCACTCTCTATGACAGGCAGAGAGATCTGTTATAAACATTTGGACAGTGGCTTTCAAGCACAGTTTTTGAACAGTACATCTCTCATATGAATTTGAGGACTGCCTCTCTCACTAAGGGTGGACCTTCGAGATTTTGAGCAGCTATCAGACTTGATTTCTTTAAATCCCTTTGTCATCCCATCTGAGATTTTGGTGAGACAAATATCTGACTCTGTGAGTCTTTTTGCGCTGCTACAACAAAACACCAGAGGCTGGGTAATTTATGAGTAATAAAAATCTACGTCATGGTTCTGGAGGCTGGAAAATCTGAGATCAAGGCACCTGCAGGTTTGTGGCTGGTGAGGACTCACTTCTGCCTCCAAGATGGTGCCGTGAACTCTGTGTCCTGACATGGCCAAAAGGATGCAAGGGTAGAGATGGTCCTGAGCTAGCTCCCTCCAGTCTTCATGACTTAATCACTTCCCCAAAAGGCCCCATCTCCTAATACCACCACTCTGGGGATTAAGTTTCAATGGGAATTTTGGTGGGGACACCATCATTCAAACCATAGTAGACTCAAACAAACAAAACTTACAGACTCGTGCTGGACTGTGACTAGTTCAGATGTCCTTGGTCTCATTTATAACTTCATATATGTGTGAGGATCTTAGTTCTGGGACGAAATCCCACTGTGAACTCTACCGCCATGCCAGGACCCCAGTGAGCCGGCAGCCCCTCCCAGTGCCTCTCCGCCAGACCACCCAGCTCTGCACAGGTGGACGGCCTGACACGGCATGTGGCATCAGTCAATGTGTGTGTTTATGTCTGTGCCTGCATGTTTAAATCTCAGGCTTGAGAGCTTGGAGGATCCCTGGGAGGACCTTTCACTCCATTCTTCTACCTGCACAGCCCAGAAAGAAATCTATTTAGAAAATTCAAAAATCTCTTTGTTGATGCAAGGAAGAAAAAGACATAACTTTTCTTACTTTATCCTCTCCTCATCTTTGCGGTTGTGAGGTGATTCATTCATCATTCCACCCTTGGGGTGCGGAGCGTGCCTTACGCAGAGGCCTCGGCCACACCCCAGTCGAAGAAGAGAGGGTCAGACACAGCGTAGCTATGGCCATTATCTTTTCCACAAAAACACTCCTGTTAGAGTCTCAGGGTGGAAGTATCTTCAGTGCATTTTTGCTTTTATTTGCTGCCAAGGCTATAAGTCAATATTGTCACGGTGGTGTGGTCAGAAGCCCCAACTCCACCCGTCCCATGTCTCATAGCTATATAGACTTGGAAGCTGGAAAGCTTTCGACGGATCCTCACAGCTACTCAGAGGATTGGCCTTAGCATCCTACAGAGGTGGCGCCAAGGTCCCAGACCAGCAGGCACATTGTTTTCAACTGTACAGCTTGTGAGCTACCTTTCTCTTGGTTCCCATGACAACTTCTGTGGCAAGGAAAAGTGAGAAACTATAGCTGACCCTTCAATAACAGGGTTGACTCACATGTGAATTTTCCTCCGTGAATGCCACCCCTGAAACAACAAGACCTCTTCCCGCTCCTCAGCCTGCTCCCCACGAAGAAGATGAGAATGGAGACCTTTACGATGACGCACTTCCACTGAATAAGTGGTAAATGTATTTTCTCTTCCTTATGGTTTTCATGGTAACATTTTTTTTTCTCTAGGTTACTTTATTGTAAGAATACAGTATATAATACATGTAATAAATACAAATATGTGTAATCAACTCTTTATGCTATCAGGATGGCTTCTGGTGAACAGTAGGCTGCTGCTCACAGTTTTGGGGGAGTCAAAACTCTACTTAGATTTTCTACTGTGTGGAGGTCAGTGCCCCAACCCCTGTGTTGTTCCAAGGTTAACTGCACTGTCCATTACAAAACTGAGGTCCTGTCACTTTTCGCCTCTAAAACTCACTCAATATTTAGGGTGCTAAGTACATCTTTCTAAGCAGTGTAAAAAGATGAAGGGCCCTTCCATTAACCCATGTGCTGGGAATCTCAGTTTCTTCCTCCTCAGCCACACTTCCTGCTGAAGTACAGCTCTGTCCTTAACAGTCCTGGAGAAAGGGCCCTCCGCTACAAAGCTGCCCCTCCCTGCCTGCTGCCAGCCACAGCTGATTGCATTCTGTGTTAAAATACAGAGGTTGAGGCCATGAGAGCTGTGAAGTCAGAGATCATCCTCATTGTTGGTGGATTCCTTATCTGCCAATCTTCAGACTCCCTGCATTTGCTTGGAGCCCCAACATCAATACCCTTAGTGCTTTCTTGACCCTATGAGGGTGTGCGCAGAGCAACAAAAGATTTAGCCACTGGCTGCTCATGATCTCACCTGAGGTCAAACAGAGCAACACCCTGGCTTCTTGTTTCATTGGTCATCCTATATAAATAAGTGCCTTTTGCTTTTGCAGTTCATTTCATACCACATTTTTTGCATTTTTGTGCTTTGTGTTGGTGATTTCGCTGTTTAGAACGGCCACCAAGTGTAGTAATGAAGTGCTGTCTAATGATCCTGCATTCAGGAAGGCAGTGATGTGGCTGATGGAGAATGGATATGAGTTAGAGGAGCTTGGTTCAAGAGTGAGTGACAGCTCTGCTGGCCGTGAGCTCAGTACCTATAAATCAGTGAATATGTATTAAATATGGTGTTGTGAAACAGAAACACACATAAAGCAAGTTTATTACTTACCAGGTAATGAAAATCTTGTGACTGGAGGTTCACAGGAAGGTACCCTTCTATTTTCCCTGGAAGCAGTGATTTAGTATTCACTAATTTAGAATTCCTGGCAACTTTATAGAAGATAACTACTGTGAGGAATGAGAATCAACTAGAAACTGGTCAAGCCAGGTAGAAGCAAGGAATCCTGACCCGCAGAGAGGGCTAGAGTCTAGATGTTTACGCTCAGAATCCTGACCCGCAGAGTCTAGAGTCTAGATGTTTACACTCACAGATGACTGGAGGTGAGAGCCTTGGAGGCAGGGGAACCACGGCATGGACAGAAACACTTCCGGATCACCTTCCTGTTCCCATGCTGCCCCACTGGGCCTCCCGCAGCAGTTCCTGTGAGGTTCCACATCTAACGGCACATCCGCATGGACTCTAGCAAGCATGGCTGCTTCTCTGCTCCTTGGACATACATTTCTGTTGACTAGAACCACCCCGACATTACTACTAAACACCTCCTAAGATCTCCAACTTCAACTATGAATAAAATGCAAATATCTATCAGAAATAACAGTTATTCTCATCCTTAGCACTAATAAAATGGGAGAGAAATTAAGCAGATTAAGTTTAGATCCTGATCAATGACGCAACCACCTTTTCCCTATCCTCTTGAATTTCTAGTTCCCTTGAATTTCCTTTGAATAACTTCTACTTTTTCTTTTTTGTAAAACAAAAAGCCAGGGGGCGGGGGAGGGCAGGGGTTAGAAAGCATTTAAAGTTTCTCTATAGCCTTCTACTAAAGAAATATCTTCTCTCTCTCATGCTTGATCTTGGTGAAAGAACTGACCAAGTTGACCTTTCTCAGACAGGGCATGTTGATTCAAAGAGTCAAAGGTCACCCAACATCAGAGCTAATCGATAGCCTTTTGATTCCGTGGTTTTACAAGAAATATAAACTTAATCAGCTTTGCAAAGCTATTTTCATTTCCTTGCTCTTCAGGATAATTTGTGCCTAGTGCTAAAGATCAAAGTAAAGCAGAAAAGATCCAGAAAATCTAACATGCTTCCTTATTTATTTACCTGCTTTGATTAAAGAAGCAATAATTACTACAATTTATAGAACGACCACGCTGTGCCAACTATTTCACATACATTGTTGATAATGCGCTTGACAATCTTGCAAGGTTGTTGTCATGAACACCAATTTAGTCAGAAAAGAACAGGTTTCACACAAATTAGATGATGGACGAACGTCACATAGAGGCAAAGCTGGGATTAAAACACATATCTGTTTAACTTCAGTCGTAGTGTTTTCACCTGTGTCCATTCATGGAGAAGAGGAATCAAGAATGTGCAGGGGCGTCATTTCCACAAACCGAAACAACAGACATGACGTGTCACACAGGCCCACCAAGGGTTCCCAACCCAACCTTGTAGACTGGCACAGAAGACAGCACACTGGTCTGCCCATTCTCAGTGACATTCATCATCCCAATGACATGGATGTCTCCACCCTAATAGCCGGAGGACCAAATCCTAAGCCTTGGCACCACTGGGCTGTGACTGGCCTGACCTGAGCCCAGTCCCAAAAGGCATCCGTGTCACTCACCAGCTCTCTCCCCTCTCTGGAAGATGATTTCATTTCCAAAAGGCAGTTGCTTTTATGGACATGAAAGGAGGAATCTGAAACATCCAGTTTTACAATCTCTAACTTGTAGTTGGCTGAATTGTAGTAAATAGGGGCAAATCTTACTTGTTTTTAAGAATAAATATGTTACACATTATACACACTCAAAAGCACATGGCTCAAATTATGTGCAAAGTACATGCAGGAGAGCACATGCAGCTGGAAATATTTGACCCCACAGTGAATTTAGCATATTTGGTTCAGAGCACTTCTGTTACAAATACATAAAGTGTTTATGTAACCCATTGATTGCTATTATGGCGCCAATAAAACCCAACAAATGGCAGAATTTTTTATACAAACTAGCTGATGTTCATGCATCACATCTTTATCCATGGTATCTCTTCAGTCCGGTGTTTTTGGAAGTTCTTCTCTGCCTTTAGTTTCAGGAATTGCATGTGTGTTTTGTGATCAGTGTGAAAATGAGAAAAACTAAATGATATCATTCTCTTAGGGAAAAAAAATCAAATGAGAGTAAATATATACATGTAAGTTCTAACTAAAACCTATTCAAATTTTGTCAAATTTGACTTTGAACTACAGACAGTCACACATGTGTAAAAATGGTTCTTACAAAGCAATGTGACTAGGTACCCTTACTCACTTCTGCCATCAAATAGACATCAGGTCCAGAGCCTTCTCTGCTCTGTCTTCAGAAACTGTCAACACCTGTACTCTTCATAAGACTCGGGCCAGGTAGGCAAGCCACGTGCTTCCTGCACTCAGATTCCTTTGTCACCCAGAATCTTAGGGACTTCCTCAGCGTCCCCAGATAGTCACTTCACTCTGTCCTTCATCTTTCAACAAAATACAATGTCGTAAAGCAATTGTGCCAATAGTTTTCTAGAATTGCTCTGACTGCAATTTGAGCTTTAGTCTCTAAACTTGATATTGCAAAACCTCCCTTACTGATACAGCTCAACCCTCTATTCTTAACCGTCCACACCAATTTCTACTGCCCTTAGGCAATAAAGAGCTGTTTTACATGAAAAGTACTCAAAGTTCCTACCCTGAAGATAGTAACTGCTATGGGCCTGTACTGCTTACCACCTACCATTCAAGCTGGAAAAGATTGTGGCCACTTTTTCCCCCCAACACTCTCTTTTTGATTTTTATTTCTAGAATGGCCATTTAAAAAAAAAAAACAAAAACTTATTTTAGATTCAGGGTTACATGTGAAAGTTTGTTATACAGATAAACTTGTGTTATGGGTGGGGTTGTTGTACAGGTTATTTTGTCCCCCTGGTACTAAGCTTAGTACCAAATAGTTATTTTTTCTGCTCCTCTCCCTCCTCCTCCCACCCTCTACCCTCAGGTTGGCCCCCATGTCTGTCGTTCCCCTCTTTGTGTCCATGTGTTCTCATCATTTAGCTCTCACATATAAGTGAGAACATGGGATATTTTGTTTTCTGTTTCTGCATTAGTTTGCTAAGGATAATGACCTCCAGCTTGATCCGTGTTCCTGCAAAGGACATGATCTCATTCTTTTTAATGGCTGCATAGTATTCCATGATGTATGTGTCCACATTTTCTTTAGGCAGTCTACCACTGATGGGTATTTAAGTGGATTTCACGTATTTGCTCTTGCGAATAGAACTGGAGGCATCCCCCTAAATCTCTCCTATCATCTGTCAGGAAAGGGGTGGATGCACACATACATCTTGGGGTGCTCTGTCCCCAGGATGAGGGCAGCAGAGCTGGCTACACAGAAACATTCCCTCCATTCTGTGACTTCCTCCCCTCGACTGTTAAGGCTGAGGGCCACCCATAACCCACGCACATTCATGTGTTTTGGCTCACGTGATTGTGTAAATTACAATATTTGAACTGTTCCCAAATTCTACAAAGGAGAGAAAGTGTGAAAAATTATGGCTGCAAAATAAGTAAGTAGTTTGAAGCAAACCCTACGTATTTCTCTGGTTTTACGTAGGCAGATAAAATATGGTGGTTCTTTATAAACCTTGCTAAATTGGAAGGGCTTGAGAGACCTCAAAAAAAGCTATGGACAAAGTTAGCTCTGCCAAAACGGAATTTTCAATTCCAGGAAAACTGAGGATTTTTAAGATTGAAATTATGATTGAATCATTGCTCTTCAATTCACACATTTATTTGTTTTAGCTTCATTTGTGAAATACAATACCATCTTCCTACTTAATGGCATTATAAAATCATCAGTGAAACCTGGCAAATTTGAATTATCTGTGCACAACTTGTATCTCCAGTAAATAATGGAGGAAGGAGATGTGGAATTCTGAAAGCATCCATAGGATAATGGAACCAGAAACCATAATCACTAGATGTTTGTGAGGCACAAATCACCCCATAGACAACTTGATTGCTTTTTTGATGGAATTGCAAGATTTACAGATGAAAGCAAGGTAGTTGATGTAATACATTAGAATGATGATTGTAATACACTTGATACAGTGTTGCACAAAATCCCACTTGCAAAACACATTTGTGTACATTAGGACTGTCACCAGAACAAAAACTGAGGACTGACTGCCAATGAATGAGTCGGAACAGGATAATACTGTCTCCTTTGTCCATACATTAAACCCTGACTTATAACAACAAAAACAAATGGCCTCTGATACAGAGTTGAAAACTGTTTTAAAACAAACAGTAGTTAAAAGATTATAATACATGTTGACCTTGTTGAATATCTGAGATTTTCAACAGTTGTACAAAAAAGACTGCTGGACTATGAATCAACATAGCTTTATGAGCAAAAACTAAAAGCTGGGATATAAAGAAGTGTAGTGCACTCTGCCCAAGCTCTGAAGCAGGAGGGTGTAACTGATGTACTGGAGGCGTTTCACTAAAAAGCAACTCACTGTAAAATGTGCTGCATGCTAAGGACATAGAGAGTTGCACAGGAAGAAGTAACAGGACTTAGAGGCAGGGAGGGATGTAGGAAAGAAGTCATATTGTGAGCCCGTCATCTACGGACAGATCCAAGTTGCTGTGAATGTGTACGATGGGTGGAAGGTGGCTTCAGAGATCCCTTCCCCATGCAATACACACCCTCTTTATAACGTGCTCATGCAAGTGAATTTTAAACACAAAAGCAAACAAGAACAACATACTGAGAATAGAAATCAAAAGGTACAGCACTTCCTAACAGTGACGTCTGCTACTGAAGAAAAGAGAACAATGCATTTAAAATTCAGACAGAGAATAATCTTCAATTTAGAATTCTAAAATTAGTCAACATATCAAGTACAAGGGAAGAATAATGACATCTGAAGACATGTGAGGGCCTGGGGATGGAATTCAACACAAATGTAATGGGAAAAAAAAAGGAAAGAAAGACATTTTTCTCCAGCTAAAATGGTGATATAAGAAAGGAAATATAATTGCAGTATGCCACCTGGCTCTGCAAGGGATAATGGAAATGCACATATGTGCCCGTGTTCCTGATCTATTAACACTGTGATAGAATGTGTTGGCGAGGATGTGATAGAGAAGGTGAGGTGTTGCTTATGGGAGCTCGTTCATGATAGAAGAAAGAAAACAGGTCATGCCTAAGTTAATAAATGATGAGTTGAGATTACAAATACATGGAAGAGGTTTAAAAAAAAAAATGGAAACATCCACAAGAGTGAAAAGTGATTGGCCCTAGCAAGTGGGATCAAGGCCTGGGGAGTGTTGGCCTGGGGGTTGCTGGGTTTTGTCATATGCCTTCTTTCTCTTTGATTCTATTTAAACATGCACATATTACCTGGTTAAAAATAAGTATTTAAAACCAACATCATAGCATACCTCAGAAAGCAAACAGAGAGGGAGAGAGGAGGAGAGTCAGAGGAAGAGACAGAGAGAGACAGAGGGAAAGCCATGAGAAAAACACCTGTGGCCGAGGATGTGTGTGTGTAGAGGGCATTGCTGAGTGAAGGGGTTCAGCCACGTGGGCCTGGACACAATACAGCATCTCCAGCGTGTGAAGCCCAGATCTAGCCCTCGGACCAGTTGATTCTGATAGACACCAAAGGGGGAACCAACCAGACCTTTAAGCTTTGGATCCTGGACTGCTGGGAAAATACTGGTGTCTGGGTTATTTTTTCCTGTTTTTTGTTTTGTTTTGTTTTGTTTTGTTTTCCTAGACATAATACCTCTCATGAGCTACTAGTGAAAACAAAAAATAATTGTCATCATGTCACATGCATTGAGTGCTTACTGCATTCCAGATGATGATCTGAGCACTTTACATAAATTCATCCGCTCAGTCATTCCAGCCAACCCCGGAGTGGGTTCTGCAGTCGTGCCCAGCATCGTGGAAGCTGGCGGCCCCCACACGGGGCTGGCGCACTCAACAACCCCCTACACACAGCTGACTGCTAATAACTCAGAGATATTCCCTTCTCCCAAGTCGCCCTAGACAAAATAAAAACACTTTTCCTGGGAGGCTATTTCCACACCTCCTGGCCCCCACGAGAGGCAGTTGACAACCTGCAGCCTACTAACACTGGGGCACAAAGGTCAGTCTGTGCCACAAGCTGGGATCAACTTTGTACGGCGATTGTTCTCCAGAGCTCCCATGGAACCAGGCAGAACGTAGACTCCAGCTGAGACCATGCTTTCACCAGGACGGTCTCGCATCCCTCCCTCCCTTTCTCCTGAGAGCATTCCTCAGTGGACCAAACCCATCTCAGGCTCTGCTCCCACAGAACTTGACTTAAAAAGGAGTTTACAGATGAGGAAATCGAGGCACAGAAAAGCCCAACGACTTAACTCTTATGGCCATAACGGCCATAACTCTTATGTGGCAGAGACAGAATGGAACCCAGGCTGTCTTGTGGGAGCCCCACCCAAGAGCTGCTGGAAGCCCCATGAGAATGAGGCCACACAGCAGAGGGCAGAGGTGGGGAGTGCAGTGGGGTTCCTGTCCAAGTCCCACGTACCATGAGGACCCCGCTGCTTCCCACCCCTCAGGTGGGCCAATGACACCCAGCCCTAAACTGTCACTTGCCAGTTGCTCCAACTGGGTTTCCCTCACTTGTGACAAAGAATCCTAACACAGGATCCTTGGCATAAACAGGAAGGTTCAGGGGAGACCATTATCTCATTTTAGAGAAAAGATAATGAGTTTGTTCTTAGACGCATTTAGGTAGAGATGCCCAAGGAATGCATAAATCTGTAGACAGCCCTTTGCTAAGAGAGAGAAGAATTGATGATGTGGTCAGGGAATTAAATCGTAGGATGGATACTGATGCTTTGCCCTGAACTGAGGATGCAGGAGGGAGGATTCCTGGAGAGTCGTTCCAGCTCTGAAATTTACTAGGCTCACCAGATTGGATCAATAAAAGTAGAGAATTCTCAGTTAAACATGAATTTTCTCTAAATAGTGAGTAATTGAAGCATAAGTGTATCTCATGCAATATTTGGGATCAACTACACTAAATTTTTTCATATTTTCTCTAAATTTAAAATTTCACTGGGTGTTCTGTGTTTTTTTTTAAACACTGTTAGGCACCTTTGTAAGTTAAATAGTCATTGAATTCTGCGGCCACTAGATACCATTGTTCTTTTTACCCTTTTTAAAAGAAAAAATGCATTTCTAAAATGCTAAGTGCCTACAAAATGAATGCAAAATATATATAGCTTATGAATAACCACAATGAGATGATCATTCTTATACCCACTGCCTACTAGTTTAAGAAAATGCATATTCACCATAAAATATTTATTGGCTCTTCCCACAAAATCAAACACCATGTTAAATTGCCTACTTAGCAGTCCCTTGGATTGGTTGTGCAATTTACCATCCATATGTAATACTACATAAAACATATATACAGTATAAGGAATTGTGCAGAAAAACCTATATAGCTACCATCCAGGCCAAGAATTTGTTCCTTGTCAGACCCCAGAAGTTCCTATGAATTCTTCCTCCCTTGTATTCAGCTCCTTCCTCCTAGAGAAAACCCCTATCTAGACTCCTTGTGAAAATCATTTTCTTGTTTTATCATCCTCATCTACGTTGCTAAGCAAGATAATTTAAGTTTACCTGTTCCTGAAATAAATTTTATATAAATTTATATAAAATTTATATATAAAATTTATATAATTTATATTAAAAAATTTATATAAGTGTTTTCTGTATTAATGTGCTGGGAATGCCACACCAAATACCATACCAAAATACCACTGACTTAGGTGGAGGCACTCAAACAACAGCAATGTATTGTCTCACAATTCTGGAGGCTGGAAGCCCAAGATCAAGGCGCCAGCAGATTTGGTTTCTCCTGAGGCCTCTCCCCTTGGCTTGCAGACGGCCACCTTCTCACTGTGTCCTCACATGGTCCTGCTTCTGTGAGCACAGGCGCCTGTGTCCTATTCTCTTCTTGTAAGGACACCAATCATGTTGGGCCACACCGTTATGACCTCCCTTAACCTTAATTACCTTCTTAAAGACCCCAATACAGCAGTTACCCCCATATCCAAGGGGAATTTACATTAAAACCCCAGTGGATGCCTGAAACCACAGACGGTACCAAACCGTAGACATGCTATGTTTTTCCTAAACATACATATGTATCATAAAGTTTAATTTATAAATTAGGTATAGTAAGAGATTTGCAATAACTAATAATAATTATAACAATATACTGTAGTAAAAGGTATGTGTATGTGCTCACTCTCCCTCTGTCTCTCTCTCATCTTATTGTTCTGACTCACCTATTTTTGGACCCTGTTTGACTGCACGTAACTGAAACCACAGAAAGCAAAACCATGGACAAGGGAGGACTGCTGTCAACCCCATGAGGGGTTACAGCTTCAACATATGAACTTTGGGAGGATGGGAGGACATCGTTCAGTCCATAACGTGTTCTTTTGTGACGTTGCCCCCACCCCAAATTATTTTTGTGAAGTTGATCCATTTTGTTGCAAACAGTTACAGTTTGTTCATTTTCACTGTTGGCTAGAATTCCATAACACAGGTCCAAACAAATTTACTATATCTGTTTTCTTGGTGGACATCTAAGTTATTTTCAAATTTGGTTTTATTAAAAAATACTGCTTTGTACAGTTTTTTTTAAATGTGTATTCTCATGCACAAAACAATTGCTTTTCTGACTATATATTTAAGAGTAGGACTGCTTTGTCAAAAGATGTGAATATCTTCAAATATGTTAGATATTGCCAAACTATTTTCCGAAGTAGGTTTAACATTCCCACCAACGTCGTGTCAGAGACCCCTTTGCCCCATATCTTCACTCACAGTGTTGCCTCTGACTTCTTTTCTTTTTCTTTTTTATATTTTTGCTAGTTTTATGGGTAATTGGTTCTCATTTTGGTTTTAATTTGCACTTATTGATTATAAGGTCAAGCCTATTTGAATATGTTTGCTGGCCATTTAGACATGTGTTTTTGAGGTGTCTCTTCAGATTACTGACCATTTGTCTATTGGGTCACCAGTTTTAGTTTGTTTTTTATGGATTGATATGTTCTGGCATGAGTCTTTTGTTGATGAGCTATATTACAAATATCTTCTTTACAGCATGACTTAATTCACTTTAGTAATACAGGTTGAGTGTCCCTTGTGCAAAGTGCTTGGGACCAGAAGTGCTTTGGATTTTGGAATATTTGCATATACATAATGAGACATCTTGGGAATGGGACTAAAGCCTAAACATAAATTAATTTGTGTTTCATACACACCTTATACACATAGCCTAAAGGTAATTTTATACATCAGTTTTAAGAATTTTGTACATAAAACAAAGTTTATGTACAGTGAACCAGCACAAAGCAAAGGTGTCCATCTCAGCCACCGCCTCCCCCACTGTGGACAATCTGTGGTTATTTGGCATCATCATTATTCCTGACTAAATTTACATGCTACATGCTACAGATAAGCAACCATTTTCTTACCCTTATTCTCACGTAAGTATTTAATGGTAAAAAATATGACATACCATGAATGGAGTGAAAACAGTATGTGTTCCTGGTAGCTAACCAGCACTGCAACATCCCCAGAACACCTGCATCAGCTGTCAGACAATGGCAGCAACAAACAACACAGCTTCCAGCCTCCATCTACAGTGCCGTGTTTTGATTAAAAGGTTACTGTACACTATGTTTTATTTTTTTAGAGCAGAAGAAACCTCAGAAGCAGTTAAAGGACCAGAAAGTGGGTCCTCTAGGGATGAGGAGGCATTCTACTGGGTGGCTTTTCAAAGTGTTTCCAACAGAGTCATCCGCCTCATTAGCGATGTTTTGTGTCTCCAACATCTCTCTTTGACTTTAGAAACTAACATGATGTTTTGCTCCGCGATGAATGCATGCTGCCCTATTCCTTCAGTGAGACTGTGACACACTTTCACCGTGTCATCTGTAGGCATTGTTTCTGCATTGTTGACAACAACATCTTCATCATCACCATGATCATAACCACCCGGAATTCAGAACCATTTTGGCTATTTCAATAGTTGTCAATCAATGAACAACTGGAGCCTCATTATTGTTGTTAAAAACTTTTTTGATATTCACTTCTCCCAGGTTACTGATGGGCTCTGAAAGCATATTTTTTGCATATGTAAGGAGATCAAAAGACATTTTTTTCTCATTTGATATACAGAATCCTACAAAGTCACCACCTTATTCATCACCATCACTGAACATAGTCGCAGCACCACTGCATCTTTAGTCACTGTGTTCCAGCCATTGGCAACAGCATATTGGGCATCCTTCATGCTAAACTCATTGTGAAAACCTTCCACACCTACACTTCTGTTCACTGCTGCTGGAATGCTGCTCAAGATAGCATTTCATGTTTACTCTTCATTAATCTCAGGATATCCTAGTCACGTGACTGAATTAATAAAGTCACATTTGAAGGAAAGTCCATGGCATAAACATTATTTTTCATGAGAATTTCAGCTGGGGGATGAATGGAACAGTTGTCTAGGGAAGTCAAAATCTGGTAGTTGTGATACAGTCTAGCTTCCCTGCAGTGAGCATGAACCACTGGTATGAAATGTTTGTGGAACCAATCATAAAATATATCCCTGGTGACCTATGCCTTTTTGTTAGCAGAATAATTGATGGATAAGAAATTCCCTCTTTAAAAACAGAGAGGATGCAAGCTTTGCCTACCAGGCAAGTTTACCCTTAATGCATGCCTGCTGCATTAGTGCACCCCAGCACAGTTATTCTGTCCTTGGCATCCTCAGACCAGGGGTCATCTTCCCACCTGTAGTCGGTGTCTTTCTGGGGCAATAACGCCACAACAGTGATGTTTCCTCAGCATTATAGACTTTTTCTGGTGTCAGATTTGTATCAGCAATAACCTTGGCAAACTCATCAATGATTTCTTCACTGCTTCATGATCAGCAGATGATTTATCATGATGAAGCCTTAAAAATCAAATGTCATGTCTTTTCTTAAATGTCTGCAGCCAATCTGTTAAATGTCCACAATTCCCTTCAATTTTCATTTCATCATGATAGAACCTCGCTTGTTTCATAATCAGAATATCATTAAGTGGCCTGTGTTCATTGCCATGCTGACAGATCCAATCTTCCAACACACAATTGAGATCTTCATTTTTAGCTTTATGCGGTGTTTTTTAAAAAGTTTTCATTAACTTCTGTTTACCACTTTCAGCATAGAACTTCAACAGTTTTATCTTTTTGTTTCTGCACGTCCTGTGTGGTCACTTCCACACCACGCTCTTCTATAAGATGTTTCACGCTGGCACTGCTGTGCAGTTTCTCCAGCAGCTTGACTTTCTGTGCTAGAGAAAGTGCTTCCTCTTTGTTTAGTCACTGTTGATACACTTATGTATCAAACATAAGTACTTCCTCTTTGTTTAGTCACTGTTACCCATGGGCGTATCTGCAGGCCTTTTATTTTATTTGTTTATTTTACTTTAAGGTATAGGATACATGTGCAGAACATGCAGGTTTGTTACATAGGTATACATCTGCCGTGGTGGTTTGCTGCACCTATCAACCCATCATCTAAGCCCTAGGTGCATTAGGTATTTGTCCTAATGCTCTCCCTCTCCTTGCCTCCCATGCCCTGAAATGCCCCGGTGTACGATGTTTCTGTC
>NW_012103843.1:88113-113736 GCF_000951045.1 Mandrillus leucophaeus
AAGAAAGAAAGAAAGAAAGAAATCCACAATGGGTAATGCACGCAGGTCTTGGCACCACATGGCGTGCAGTGGGGAATCTGCCACTGGCGAGTCCAGCCTGTATGCATGACAGTTTTTTACCCTTTGCGGGCTGCTAGTGTGGGGAAATCTGGGCTTATGTGGAAAAGATATTACACAGCTGAAAGGGGCTAAGATCATTTTTTATTTTCCCATGGGGATGCTGAATAAACTGGCATGTCTGCATTTTGACGGCGACTTGTCACTTGAAGTCAGTTGTGGAATTTTCCACTTAGGGCATCATGTCCAAAATGAGTCACAAGAATTTTATCTTTTCCTAAATCTCAGATATTCTATCTGGTATACCTTTCTTTCTGCTTAAAGTATTTTTTTTTTTTTTAGAATTTTTCTCAATTTGGGTATTTTGGCCTCAAATTTTCTCACCATTTGTTTTTCTAAAAATAAATTTATTTTGTCTTTATTATTTTAAGAGATTTTTCTGGATCAGAATTCTAAAGTATTTTTTCCCAGAACATTGAAGATATTCTATTATCGTCCTCCTAATATTGTTACTGCTGAGATAACAGAAATAATTCTGTTATTCCTTTGGATATAAATTTGAACCCGAAATGCAGAGAATGTGGGTTTATACTGCCCATTTCACAGGGGTATTGATATTCCAAGTCCCCAGGTTTATGCAAAGCAAACAATTTCAAGCCCCAACCATGTAGGGACATTTTAATCTCCAATCCTTGAGTTTACACTAGCGTTAACGCCTGGGCCATCTCTGGCTCTGTTAACTATTTTCTGTAGCACTGGCTCACCTACTTACTGCTATGTCTTCTCGGTGCTGGCTTTCATTACGGCGTCTTCAAGGTTCCCTTTCTCTCTTGGAGCTTAGCTATGCATTAAGTTTCTGTGCTTGTATTTTTACTTAGCATGTCTAGGTATTTGTAGAAGGCATGTTCTATGTTAACTTTGCCAAACATGATGCTGGAACCAGAAGTCCCAGTACTGGCAATGTTTGCCTAATTTGTAGTTAATTTTCCAGAGCACAGCAATATGAAAATCTTCTTAATCAACTCAGTGACACCATCCTGTTACATTTTTAAAAATTGTACTCATGGCCAGGCACCGTGATGGCTCAGACCTATAGTCCGAGCACTTTGGGAGGCCAAAGCAGGAGGATTGCTTGAGCCGAGGAGTTAGAAATTGCAGTGAGCTATGATGGCACCACCGCACTCCAGCCTGGGTGACAGAACAAGACTCTGTCTCAAAATAAATACATACATATATACATACATACAAAGGAGAAACTACTGGCCAATTTCCCTTATCAATAGATTTTTTTTTAATTTGCAAATTTAATCCAGGAGCATCGTCAATGACTATTACATTATCATCAAGTAAAATTTATTCCAAGAATATAAGAACAGTTAAACATTAGGGAACTTATGAATACTAGTCAACACGTTTCCAAGAATAGTGGCTTAATGATAATTATGGGATAATATTAATTTTAAAAATCAGGGTATTAAAAGTATATGGAGAATAATTCTATTTTATGCCAAAACTCTATGTATCTATATGCAAACAAACAAAAAAGACGTGATTAAAAAAACAGTGAAACTGTTCTAGTGCATCTTCCTTGGTAATGAGTTTACAAGTGACTTCTGTGTTCCATTGTGCTTTTCTGTGTTTTCCAAATTTTTTGCAATAAAATAGGTGTTTCTTTTAATATCAGAAAATACTGATAAGATAACAAAGCTTCACTTAGTTGTTCACAAGGCAAATCTGACATTTCACCCAGGCAGGGAGGAACCCCTCCAACTGCCTGTCGACTGCCACCTCTTCTAATCACATTCCCTCTATCTGTCTCCTGAGGAAGGCCTTTTACAGACGAACATTTAAAGACAACCTTTTAAGGTCACACTCAAACACCATGATCTTTCTCAAACCCACTTTATTTTTTAGATTCTTTTGCCCACTTTCTTATTCTCTCATTCCTAGTATTTACGGAGTCAAATGCTCTCATTTTAAATGCCCATTTCTCCATTCCTTCCATTCCAAATTCCAATCTAATAAAATATTGAAGATTTTAATTTTTTTCTCAGTTTCTACAGCCCTGAAATCTCCTCGCACAGTGTGGTGTTGGATTACATAATGATTTGTTATCTTTCCTAGTCACTCAGTGCATGTTAACCCTGTCTCCAAGACCAATTTGTGGACATAAAAAGCATACACTTTTTCATTGTTCTCATTTATTTTATATATTTATTTATTTTATAGCTCAGTGACTAGCATATTCCATAACTCAATATACAAAATCAATAAATCAACCTGGCTAATTGGCTATTAGTGAGGAAACAGCACTTTTGAGAAAATAAATTGAAAAAGTAAATTCAAAAACTCAACATATTTTTTGTCTCTCCACTACAGTAAGACAAGCAGCAAAAAATAAATTTCAAAAGAGAAATACACCACAGAACTACGAGTACCTTTGATAAAATTAGAGGGATTTTAAAAAATTAAAATGTAAATAAAATATTATCACCTTTTCCTTTGGGGTTACAGAGGAATGTGGGCAAAAGGTGACCACGGAGAAACAAAAGTCTATTGAGAAGAAACATGTGCACAAAGGCACAGATTGAAAGAAAAAATGAAAGACCTTGGTATCATCTATACAGGAGGTCACTAATGAATGTTTAAGTACATGTATAAATTAAGTTCCCAGCCAGTTCTTTAGAAGAATGTTACAACCAAAATGGATCATGGTTTGGCTTTTCTTCCATAGAGTTATCTGATTATATGCTTTAGTTATTCAGCTCATCCTGTATGTTTGGGCCACCTAACTTGTATCCCAGTAAAGATGGGACACCAAGACTAGCGTCTTTCTACGAGCCTGTGGCTTAATAAGTTAGATTTTGGAGTTTCTGTTCTTATGTTTAGCTCATTCAACACATTCACCACTTTCCTGTTTGTGTCACACCCCCTAGTTACCCCCCAACATCACAAACTGCACCCATTCCTATGCCCAGTCTCAGTCTCTAGCACTTACCCACTGTATTAGTCTGTTCTCACACTGCTAATAAAGACATACCTGAGACTGGGTAATTTATAAAGAAAAAGAAGTTTAATGGACTCACTGTTTCACATGACTGGGGAGGCCTCACAATCATGGCAGAAAGCGAAGGAAAAGCAAAGGCACATCTTACATGGTGGCAGGCAAGAGTGAACATGTGCAGGGGAACTGTCCTTTATAAAACCATCAGATCTCATGGGACTTATTCACTATCACAAGAACAGCATGGGAAAAAGCCACCTCCATGATTCAATTGCTTTCCACCTGGTCCCTCCCATGACATGTGGGGATTATTACAATTCAAGGTGAGATTTGGGTGGGGACACAGAGCCAAACCATGTCACCCACACTCTACCATGACAAAGCCTCATGTCCAAAATTGCCCACCATTCTTCTCTTTCTTCTACCTGCCCATCCCATCTTCTGTTGAATCCTAAGAAACAGATGGCACAAAGTAAAAGTTACCACACTAAAAATCAAAGACTTGAAAACAAGCTCACCTCATATATAAGTAAAAGATATGACTTTCTAAGCCAAAAGAAAAATCCTTTAAAAAAAAAAAAAACACTTTAAATTGTGTCAGTTACCCTGCATTTCATTTTTCCTCTTTGTATATATTTCTTTTCAAGTTTGTTGAAAGTCACTGGTAGAATCTTTGCAATATGACTTATAGATTAAAATCTCTTTTCTAAGGCGCAAGAACCAGTTCTAGATGCCTCCCTAAATTTCCAGGCTATTGTACCCATAATGCAGTGGGTGTAGCTCCTTCTTAGACAGTTCATATTGAAAATGTCCATAGTTTCTTTTTAATCAGTTTGCCATGATGTAGAGCCTCACTCAGGAATGGGGTAAAATGATGCTTCCCCAACTGTATCATCTGAGTAGGACTACATAATTTTTGCCATATCCACACAGCACTGATACTATTGTTTACTTAATATATTTCTTTTTTTTTTTTTTTTTTGAGACAGAGTTTCTCTCTTGTCACCCAGTCTGGAGTGCAGTGATGCAATGTCAGCTCACAGCAACCTCTGTTTCCCGGCTTCAAGCGATTCTCCTGCCTCAGACTTCCGAGTAGCTGGGATTACAGGTGCCTGCCACCATGCCTGGCTAATTTTTGTATTTTTAGTAGAGACAAGGTTTCGCCATGTTGGCCAGGCTGGTCTCAACCTCCTGACCTCAGGTGATCCACCCACCTGGGCCTCCCAAAGTGCCGGGGTTACAGGCATGAGCCACCGTACCTACTTAATATAATTCTTTTTTTTTTTTTCTGAGTCTCGCTCTGTCGCCCAGGCTGCAGTGCAGTTGCGTGATCTTGGCTTAGTGCAAGCTCTGCCTCCCAGGTTCACGCCATTCTCCTGCCTCAGCCTCCCGAGTAGCTGGGACTACAGGTGTCTGCCACCACGCCAGACTAATTTTTTTGTTTTTTTTTTTTAAGTAGAGGCGGGGTTTCACCGTGTTAGCCAGGATGGTCTCAATCTCCTGACCTCATGATCCGCCTTCCTCGGCTTCCCAAAGTGCTGGGATTACAGGCATGAGCCACCGCACCCAGTCAATATATTTCTTTATATTGGTAATGTTTTACTTAAGGTTGATTTAAATGGAGCCTCCACATTCATTGCTATATTGCCATATGGCATTACCACTTGCCATAAGTGGAGGGTAGCAATATAAATAAAAGCATAACCAGTAACCCCCAAAGCACCTAAAATCACCTGGCAAGCCATATGCTATGTCGCATTTTGGGAAATGCTTGAAAAAAGGTAGTTTCCATAGTCACGGGAGAATAGCTAAAGAAATTATCCAAAGACAAAAGTAACTGTTTGCTCTTAAAAACTTGTACTTCGTCTTGCCATCCCCCCTTTTCCAATGGCCTTTCCACTGAGGAGACTAAGTGAGAAAGGACTTCAGCACAGTAGTTATAAACGGTAAGGGCCATGCCGTTTTGAATGCTACTATTACTTTCTGATATCAACAGGAAAATCATTATCAGTTCTATTTTCTCCTATCTTTAAAGTTCAGTCATATTATGAGTACCTACCATTTTTAACATGTCAGTTCGCATAAATATTTTCACATGGTAACATTACACACATATATAGTGTTTTCATACCTTCAGCATGCTAGTTCCTCACACATTCCTATGAAATCGAATATTTGGTTTATTTCCCCACCTCTCTTCCTTCCTCTCTTCTCTCCTTTCTTTTTAAAAAAGGCCTCATTACCACTCTTTGGTAAATTGAATAACCGAGGCAAAAAGGTTAAATGGCTGACTTGCAATTTACTGTGAGTTACATTTACCAAAACCACATAAAATGTAGACTCAAAATGGAACCATTTCCCTGGAGATACTGGGTTACCTAGACCATAAATAAGAAAAGTGCTCAAAAACCAATTTAATTATGGGGAGGAATAAATCATTATTTCCAATGGAAGCACTATCTCCTGCATGTTAACTAAATAATGTTTAATTAGTTAGATGTGTCCTAAACAAAATGGAAACTTACAGGCACAGAACTACAGGAGAAAAATGTATTATACATCAGTTGTTTTGCATAAAACAAGTATTGGAATCCATCTTAATTTTTAGTTTTTATTTTGCCACCCAATAACGTCATCTAATAAACCTTCCGTGCAGCACTGTATTGAAGCTAGGAAGCATGGCTATGTGGATTTGCCCTTCCATTGATTAGTGACAGTCCCTGCAACAATAATGTAACTTTTCGCATCCTAATTTACTGATGTTTGAAATGAGAACACGATACCTACATTAACAACTTCGCAGAATGGATTGTGAGAATGGTGATATGAAGTAAGTTACCAGCACTACTTTATCAGATTTTTATAGATAGGAAATAGTCCTAAAATTATAATAATTGAGGAGAGGTGTAGCGCACATAAATTTAATGAAGTACTCGTTTATCTCTTTCTAAATGTAAGACATACGGAAGGAAGGAGAGATTGCAAAGACATCAGGCTTCTTCTGCTCCCAGCTATGACAAGTCGCCTGTGTTAGGACAATCCTTCCAAGAACAACTATAAAAGCTGAATACAGTTCCAAAGAAGACCAATGTAAAGGCATTCCAGAGCAACCAAGGCAGCCAGGACCTAAAGATCTAAGATTCCAGGAAGAAGAAACATGGAGGGAAGCCCAGTGCCACCGGCTGCTCAATTTCTGATGACTTTGCCAATCTGACAGCTCTGCCAGTGCCTAAGGAGCAAGTTCCACATGCCCAGCCCCTCAGAGGTCGTGTCCAGCGTTCACACATGTGTCTACCCGGATTCTGCAGGCACCCGATACAATGTCAGAGAAGCCACTGGGCAGAAAACAAACCAAAACAAACATCGCATAATAGATTGAATACCATGTTTCCAGAATTCGTGTCCATCCAGAACCTCAGAATGTGAACTTACTTGGAAATAAGGTCTTTGCAGATATAATTGGGTAAATTAAGATGAACTCCTACTGGATAAAGGTGGACCTAAATCCAGGTGTCTTTATAAGAAGAAGAGGGGACGCAAAGAGACACAAGGAGGGAAAACCATGGGAAAATGGACACAGAGATTGGAGTGATGCCTTTACAACAGGGGTCCCCAACCCCCAGGCCGCAGACTTGTACTGGTCTGTGGTCTGTTAGGAATCAGGCTGCACAGCAGTAGGTGAGTGGTGGGTGAGCGAGCATGACCACCTGAGCTCTGCCTCCAGTCAGATCAGTGGACATTAGATTCTAATATGAGCGTGAACCCTACTGTGAACTGTGCACGTGAGGATCTAGGTTGCGTGCTCCTTATGAAAACTGAACCAATGCCTGACAATCGGAGGTGAAACAGTTTCATCGCCAAAGCATCTCCCCACCAACTCCCCACCATGCGCCTCCCCCCATTCATGGAAAAACTGTCTTCCACGAAACCAGTCCCTGGTGCCAAAAAGGTTGGGACCACTGCTCCCACAAGCTGGGAAGGCTGGGGAAGGCCAGGAGACACCAGGAGCTAGCAAGAGGCAAGGGAGAATCCATTCTTCCCTAGAGCCTTCAGAGAGACATGGCCCTGTTGGCACCTTGATTTTCAGAGTTCTGGCCTCCGGAATTGCAAGAATATAGATTTCTATGGTTTTAAGTCACCCAGTTTGTGGTCATTTGTGACAGGATCTCTTGGAAACAAATATACATGGTGTGGGCCCCAAACGGGGTGCTGTTAGGGGGAAGCTTTACCTGAAGATTGTGCAGAGTAGGTTGTTGAAGGAGTAGGAAGAAAGGGAGGCCTTCACCATGGTGCCCAAGAGGGATCCAGCACACTGGCCCATCTTCTCATTTAAATGTTAGTGGCTACTGCACTGGAGCTTGAACGGGTTACTTGGCCAGTTTGGTTTCCTTCCTGTTCTCTAAAACAGGTGCTCATCCCTACTTTCCAGACACTGTAGGAGCTCTGAGTTGCCCTACAGCCAGCCCTCTCACTACAATTCCAAATCTTGCACATGACTCCTAGCCAGGTGAAGTGCTGCCTCCTAAAACATTTTACAACTCATTACATTTTCTCTTCTCTGAAACCATTATTCCCTTACCTCACACAGGAAAACACGAACCCCAAGAGAAGTCAAACGGTTTGCCCAGGGTCAGCCAGCTAGGAAGAAGAAGGACCAAATCAGAATCTCAGGTTCTCTTGCCCTCAGCAATTTCCATTTCTGTAATGCTATACTGCCACAGCCATCTTTGCATTTCTCTCTCTCTTATGTAGCAAAAACATATTTTCTTTAGCAAGTTGTTTTCCAGTGACTGGGATGATTGAGCTCCTGCTTCTTCCTTGATCAGAGGAGGGGAATTAGATCTATTAGCCCTGCCACATGCCTTTTGTGATACTAAATTATATTTGATTGCTGCGGATTTTATTTGTAGCAGCAAAACTGATGCTCTACTGTGCATCTGACTTGTCACTAGTTATGTACAATGTTATTGATTTAGACATTGACCCTAATATTCGCTAAGGCTCCTTTACCCTAATGGTTTGTTTAGACTTATAAATTGATTATTTTGATAGTTTTCGTTGTACTAATAAACTTTTCACGTCAAGTGAAAATGGAGTTGCTATAATTTCATTATTAAGCCTATGCCTAGTGGACTGCATTGAATTGGGTGCAGCCTGCAATATCCGATAACATATGGTTATTGAGAAGCTGTGTGCTTGATTTCTGATTTATAATAATTTTACGGTCTGTTATTTGCAGAGTTTATAATGTTCCTGGCAGTTAAACACAAAGCCATAATTTACAAAGGGAAGATTTACAGTTTCTAACCTTCTCAATTTTGGAGATGATGGTTGCTGGAGTTACATAAGCTCAGACATTATCGATTCCCATTGAAGCTAAGTCTGCAGTTTTTACTTAGGTTTAGGCCCATCAAAGTCAATTACCGGAAGAAGTTACATGTATCGCCAACTATCATTCCTTTTTTCCCTCCATTTTTCTCCAGGAGGGTTTATTGATTATTACTTTGTTTATTATTTATTGGCCTTAATCCTTTGAGTCTCGGAATAAGAGCCTTAGGTGAGTTTTTCCCACCAATATAAAATAAATATTGTCATGCTTTGCTATGCATTGACATTGCCTTGTGTGAAAAATGCTTATGGACTGTACTTTTGATCTATTTTCCCGTTCATTTACTGGTATTCTTTGAAAGAGTTTGTCTTTATTTTTTATACTATTTAAAAGTTACCTTTATTCATATAATCTGTACTTGACTCACTCTGTTCAAAATGACAGTGAAGTGTTGTAGATTACAAACACTGTTGAGTATATAGCATGTGCCATGCCCAGTACTTGCTGCCTGATGCTTGATGGAACCGAGATTTTAAAATGTATCCCCTGCCATTGAAGAACTCACACACAGTCCAGTGACAAAGCAAAATATACAGAAATAATTAAAATTCATTATACATCAGTTAGGAGTAGGTTCCATTGCAAATAAATTGGCTTATTAAATAGAAATTCTCTATTTCTCCAAGGCTGATATGGTGGCTTTATCACCAAAGACCTTAGAAACTCACATTACTTCTAGTTCCATTCCATAATTTCTAGGGTGTATCCCTTTAACTTCATGTTCTAAAAAAAGCTGCCAGAGCTCTGGTGATTCTAAGAGCGTTCCAGGCGGCAGGATGGAGGAAGGACTATGAAGAAAAAAATTTTTGAGACAAAGTCTTGATCTATTGCCCAGGCTGCAGTGCAGTGGGCAACCATGGCTCACTGCAGCCTCACTCAACCTCTCAGGCTCAAGCAATCCTCCCACCTTAGCCTCCTTCCAGAGTAACTGGGACTACAGGCATGTGCCACCATGCCCAGCTAATTTTTCCATTTTGTAGAGATGGGGGTCTTGCTATATTGCCAGGACTGGTCTCAAACTCCTGGACTCAAGTGATCCTCCTGCCTGGGCCTCCCAAAGTGCTGGGATTATGGATGTGAGCTACTGCGTTCAGTCGGGACTATGAAGAAATATGAAATGACAAATGACATGCATGAGCTGTCTTTTAAGATTCTTAGAAGCTGTCGGCCGATGCATCTGCTTATATCTCATTGGCCAGAATTTATTCTTATGGCTACACTTACAAAATGTAATTTTTTTTCTTTTTTTTTTTTTTGAGATGGAGTCTGGCTCTGTTGCCCAGGCTGGAGTGCGGCGGTGCGATCTCAGCTCACTGCAAGCTCCACCTCCCAGGTTCACGCCATTCTCCTGCCTCAGCCTCCCGAGTAGCTGGGACTATAGGCTCCCGCCACCACGCCCGGCTAATTTTTTTTATTTTTAGCAGAGACAGGGTTTCATCGTGTTAGCCAGGATGGTCTCGATCTCCTGACCTTGTGATTCGCCCACCTCAGCCTCCCAAAGTGCTGGGATTATAGGCGTGAGCCACCGCGCCCGGCCACAAAATGTAATCTTTCTAATGGGTAGCCACTGGCTCAGATAAAAATTAGGGATTCCATTTCTATTAAGATGAAATACAGACAATGAGAAACAACCACTAGGTTGAACTATTAACATATGAAATGGCTAATATCTGATTGTTTTTCATCTTCAAAGAGCCAGTTTCACATACTTCACTCTAAGAGTGGTCTTGGCCCCATATTGCAGCACAAATTATAACTCAGAATTGTGCATGCAGAGAAGACTAGTGAACAAGCACTAACTGCCGGAAGGTCTGAGGAGGTTTAGTGAGGATGCTTGGGTTGATTTTGAAGGATGAATTCCATTCACTAGACAGAAAGAGGAGGAGCGTGGACTCCGGGCAGGGGGACAGTTTTCTGGACTCACAGATTGTAGCTGTGTTATCACAGATAAGCATTTGGATGCCTTGGGTGTAGGTGCCTGGTAGGAAGTGGTTGGAAAGATTTATAGGACCAACCTGGAGGCCTTTTGATGTCATGCTGTGGGGCTGGGACTTGTCCTAGAATCAACAGGGATGTCACAAAGTTAGGCTTATTTTTAGAAAGATAATTCTTAAGGGGATAATAAATGAAATCCACATTTTCACTTTTTAAAAAAGTTTCTGAAAGGGTCTTGTTAAATATTTGCAAGTGGTAAGTCTGTCTACAAAGGCAGGTTGTCATTGCTGGTTTTGTTCTAAGCCTATCACTCTATACCATTTTAGTGAAGGACAAATACCCAAAGAGGGATGGTCACCATCTCTCTTCTCCCACTCAAACATGAAATCCAACCTGGCAAGAGGGATCATCTGCCCATGAAACACCTTGGGCCAACAAGGGCAATTCTTGTCAGGGAAATCCTTAAGTCAGAGAGAACATCATCAGAAAGTCAAGCTCCCTGCTGTTTGAGGAAGAAAGACAGCTGAGCCTGCAAGGAGATTGACAGTGTCTCTGAGTAAGAGCCTCGCACTACCTACAGCAGTGCAAAACTCAACGTGGCCAACTCCATCTTGTCATTTAGATTTCAGTTTAAATGGTAATTCTTTAGTCATTGGCTCTCCTGTCACCATATTTAGCTTCTCTGCATGCATTCTGCCCTCCTGCCACTCCATTTATTTATTTGCTTGGTGAGCAACCGTCCTCCTTTCCCCTTGAGAATGGAAACTCCATGCAAGCCGGGCATCAGCTGCCTTGTCTTGAGCTATATCTGAAGCCCCCAGAATAACGCCTGGCTCATAGTAACCATAGCAACATATCCAAACTCTGCAGCTTGCTTCCTGCCATTTTCCTAATCAGTCCTGCTCATTGACTGGAGATTTTGCTGAGTCAGAATCCTCCACACTAACTACTCTTGCCAGCAGTCTGCAGGAATTCTGTGACTGTGCAGACAGACTGTCAGTATCTAGACCACTCATTACTTTACCTCTTCATCTCTATTTCATCTTCCACTTGTTAACTCCTGAAGCTGCTCTGCCACAAAAACCATTCTTCTAGTCCGGTTACCCTTCTACTCTTCTTCTCCCCATCGTCTCTCTCCCTCTTCATTTCCCCATCTTTTCAGCTTATATTCTCTTGTCAGCAATTTCAGTTGCTCTCTTCCCAATATCCTCACCAATTTCTATTCATCAATCCAACTAGAAAATGATGCGGTGGGGGTGGGATGAGTCTAAATTTCCATCTGATCTGCACCCGTATAAGATATTGAGTGATGCTAGAGAATATCTCACAACCATGTGTATCGGACCATAAGAAATTCATGCTCGCAACTTCAACTGCACACAGCATGATAACGCAAGTCTACCACGTTCTTCAGTCAGCTTTTCTGTCGCAGGCTAGACCACACCTTCCTCATCGATTGTGGCAGCACAGGTCTGCCTGAGTTCACTCGTAATTCCTACAGTCCATTTGCCAGGTTGTAATACAAATATGTCTTACTTAAAACTCTTCAGTAGCTTCCCAATATGATTAAAATCTGACATCCTTAGCCTGGTTCTTACAAGTTATTCCATGATCTTGTGCCTAACTCTTCTGTCCTATGATCTTATGCCACTCTCTTTTTCATTCCGATTTGTGCTTTAAGCAATACTGTATCTTTTTTAACTTTCTTGAAACTGAACCTCATACAGTTTCAGATCTGAGATATATGTGCTCTGCGTCTTTCTGCCCAGAGTGTTCTCTCAGCCAGCTCTCCACCTCTTCACCCAGCCAACTCCTTCTCACCCTCAAGTCTCCACTTCAAAGTGCCTTCCTTAGGATGGCATTTTCTGAACCTTCAAGCTAATTTAGGGACCTCACTGACGGGCTCACACTGCAACATTTACGCCCATAGTTATGATTATCACTTTTTTCATTGTTTATTTAATCTCCAGCTTATCAGTTAAGCTCTAAGCTTTCAAGTCTGGTTTCTCTCTGCTGTCTCTCCTGGACCTAGCAGAGTAGCAGCACACAGATGGAAGTGAACTGAAGGACTAAAAGCCACTCACTGGGGACTGGCATGACCTCAAGGTCCAAATTTCAGAACCACATGATATCCCTCAAAAATCCACTGATAGAACTGCCTCAGTGCCTGCTACTTCTATTTTGGTTCATGGATGCCATTCCTCTTTGTTATGAGAATTTGGGGTGATGGAACAGGAACATAAATAAGCAGGAGAGTCATAGGCACAAGGAATGCTCCAGTTGACTCTTCAGCCTGTGACCATTTGACTACTATGAATCACACGGATTGCACTAGCACAGAGCTCTCATTCCTGAAGGTTTGACAGCAACTTCAAGCCCAATGAATGACACCCTCACAATAAAAAGCAACATTCTATAAAAAGAGTGAAGAGTTAATATCCTCATGGATTTAAACCAGAGGTCTAGTACAGATATAGAACTTGAGTGATTCACAGGCCTTATGTATTTTTAATATCCGAGACCACAGGAAATATGTCCAGGATAATGCTGCTAATGATATCGTAATACTTGTCCACAGGTTTCTTACAGAGCTGCTGTCATTTTAACCCCATGATATAAAGTACAAATGACCTAATTACCAAAGCAGAAATGTTTACCTAATCAGGACTCAGTGTGTTATGGAAAAGAGAGAGAATCAGCTAAAGCTGTTATTGTGCACTTACAAGATGATGCAGATATGGTTTGGATTTGTGTCCCTTCCCAATTCTCACCTTCAATTGCAGTCCCCAGTGTTGCAACAGGAGCCTGGTGGGAGGTGATTTTATCAATAGGGCGGACTTCCCCTTTGCTGTTCTCGTGATAGTGAGTGAGTTCTCACGAGGTCTGGTTGTTTAAAAGTGTGTGGCACCTTTCCCTTTGCTCTCTTCCTCCTGCTCCAGCCATGTAGGAGGTGCCTGCTTCCCCTTCACCTTTGCCATAATTTTAAGTTTCCTGAGGCCTCCCCAGCCGTGCTTCTTATACAGCCTGTGGAACTGTGAGCCAATTAAACCTCTTTTCTTTATAAATTACCCGGTCTCAGGTAGCTCTTTAGAGCAATACGAGAAGGAACTAATACAGATGCCAATAGGTTTTTCCAAGAAACTCTGTAACTTAACTGATAGTGTGTTCTCAGCACCTGAGTGAAGGGACATAGAATCCCAGGCTGTTGAGAAGCCTTTCTTTTCCCTAGGAAGGAAAGGCCAGTGCAAGTCTAATTTTTGCTTCTCAGTTTTTTCAATGATAGTCTGGAGACACAGCTCTTCAGTTCCAAGAACCCAGTTTCTATTGTGGGTGGGAAACGGAATCACACAGGGAGAAAGGAAGGTGCTCCTGATGTCAGCGAGCAAGAGTTGGGAAAGGAAGAGGTGAATGGGAACAGACATAGGAGGTCGCCTGTGAGGACAATTAACTGAGTTGTGAGCAGTGAAGACCGAATGAAAGGAAACCCACTGTAATTAAATAGGGTGGCGGTGCCAGGAGCTGGGCCAACAGTTTCACATATAAGCTTCGGTAGTTTATTTAAGAGGGGAGGGAATGTTCAAGGGGGAACAATCAGGGCTCAGGGCTCGTAGCATAAATGAATGAACGAAAGTTCCTAGTAGCCCAGTCATCACTCAAGGAGTGCCTGCATGCTCTGGAATGTCGACACTAGACCGCCTCATTCAATTTGCCTAGAAGAAAATTTAAATAAATAAGTTTTCTATACAATCTTTTCTCCTCAAGTGTTCTTTTCTGAAATTTGGTAGTTTAAAATGTACATCTACGTTATGATTGTGTTTGTATTGAGCATCTGAACTAGACTTAGTCCAGCCAAACTGTTCACTCCTGCTCTCATCAAGATCAATACCAGTCAAATCAATCTTGCAGCAATCTGCACCAATCACAGGAATGACCAAAATGAGATCAGCCAAGCTGCCATCCAATTTCATGCCAAGGGACAGAGTCTTGGTGTCATTTGTAGTTGCAATTAAATCTGGCATAAAACATATTTAGCATTCCATCTTGTTCAACAGCTAAGTACCACTTATTTCAACATAGCTTCATGAGAATATAAGCATAGAAAGATTAACCCTTTAGCATAAATAGGGAAAAACCCTGGGCCAGTACAGATTGCTGCTTCAAGTACTCTCAGTCTCACTAGTCAGAGGTTAACTCAAATTCTGTCACCTGCTATGCAGAAATCTGCATGAGTGCTTTAAAAGGGTAGTCTATCTCCCACTTATTAATATTTAATGACTTTGGGAAATCGTGGGTTATCTTACCCCCCTTGAAGGAATTATATATTTTAAGTGTTGTAAATATCTGCAGGCTTTAAGCTGCTCTGTGCTATGTAAACAAACGCCTTGGTCATCATTTATTCCTGAAGTTATGAACCATGATGCATTTTACTGGCAGCATTTAGTTCTCATTATCATGCACGGGCAAGTCTGCAGTTTCTGCTCTCATGGATGACAGCAGCTTTGTCTTCCTTTTTTTTCTTTTTGTTTAAGGCGGGGTCTCTCTCCATCACCAGGCTGGAGTGCAGTGGCAGCCGCAGCCTCGACCTCCCAGGCTCCAGCAATCCTCCCACCTCAGCCTCCCGAGTAGCTGGAACCACAGGTGTGCACCACCACACCCAGCTAATTTTGTTTTATTTTTCATAGAGACACAGTCTCACTACGTTGCCCAGGCTGGTCCTGTACTCCTGGGCTCAAGCAGTCCTCCCTGCACTGCCATCAGTGCTCCCCAGCAGCTCCTTCCCTGAAGGAAAATCTGTGCCGCACTCACCAGCATGCCGAAGTAGCTGCTGCCAGCTGCACTCAAGTTTACCTTTGCCCATTGCCCAATCTAAAAGAAAAAGGGGCACAAAGCTGTTATAGACTGAACTGTGCCCCCACAAATCCATAGGTTGAAGTCCTAAACCTCAATGTGACTGTATTTGGAAATAAGGCCTTTAAAGAGGTAATAAAGCTAAAAAGAGGTCGTTGGTGTGGGACGCTGACCCAATAAGACTGGTGTGTGTCCTTTTGCAAGAAGAGGAAAGGACACCAGGAGCTTTCATGCATGGAGAAAAGGCTACATGAAGACACAGGTAGAAGGCTGCAGGCGGGAAGAAAGGTCGCATCAGAACCTGAGCCTGCTGGCACCCTGATCTCGAACTTCCAGCCCCCGGAGCTGTGAGGAAATACATTTCTGTTGCTGAAGCCCTCATCTGTGGTGTTTTGTTATGGCAGCCTGGGCTCGCTCATGCAGAGGTGCACATGACACTCACTCCCATAGCAAGTACGTGACCATTCTGCTCCGTTCCCCCCAGATCACCATCCTGGGGCTTATTTGTCCTTCTAGAATTATTACACCAGAGACTATCACAAATGTAGTATGCTGCCTGGCTGGCACATGTAAATAACTTTGTATTATGATAAATATACATAACATAAAATGTACCATTTTAGCTATTTTGGACTGCATAGTTCAGTGGCATTAAGCACATTCATCTTGTCATACTACCATCGCCACCATCTATCTCCAAAACTCTTTCATCTTTCCAAACCAAAACTCTGAATCCACTGAACAATAACTCTGCATTCTCCCCTCACCCCAGTTCCTAGTCACCATTATTCTACTTTCTGTCCCTATCAAGTTGACCACTCAACGGACTTCCTATAAATGAAACTCTATGTATTTGTCTTTTTGTGTCTGAGTTATTTTACTGAGCCTAATGTCTTCAAATTCCATTCATGTGGTGATACGTATTAGAATTTCCTCCCTTTCTGAGCTTGAATAATATTCCTGTGTGTGTGTGTGTATGCGTGCGTGTGTGTTATTTTGTTTGTGCACTCAGTGAGTCACTTTATATGTTGTATTAATCCATTCTCACGCTGCTATAAAGAACTGCCCGAGACTGGGTAATTTATGAAGGGAAGAGGTTTAATTGACTCACAGTTTTGCATGGCTGGGGAAGTCTCAAAAAACCTACAATCGTGGCAGAAGGGGAAGCAAACACATCCTTCTTCACATGATGGCAGGAATGAGAAGTCCCAAGCAAAGAGGGAAAAGCCCCTTATAAAACCATCAGATTTTGTGAGAACTCACTATCATGAGAAGAGCAGCATGGGGATGACTGCCCCAATGATTTAATTGCCTCCCACCGAGTTCCTCCCACTGCATAAGGGGATTATGGGAACTACAATTCAAGATGAGATTCGGGTGGGGACACAGCCAAACCATATCGTTTGTTAACTCCTTTCTCTTACTTACGTAGCTTCTTTTTCTTTTCCTTGAAATCCTTCAGCATCTACCACAGTGGTTCTCAATCCCAGGGTGATTCTACCCAATTACCCCCCAAGCTCCAGCACATTTGGGAACCTCTGGAGACATTTTTACTCTCACAGCTGGGGAGTGCCTCTGACATCTAGTAGGAAGAGCCCAGGGATGCTGCTGAATACCCTGCAAGGCACAGGACAGCCCTACAGCAGAAAATTATCCAGCCCAAAGTGTCAATCACCCAAGGCTGAGAAATCTTGATCTATAATGTCAGTATTTAACATGGGATTGGCCCACTTTAAAATGATGGCTCACGCCTGTAATCCCAGCATTTTGAAAGGCCGATGTGTGGATCACTTGAGTCAGGAGTTCAAGACCAGCCTGGCCAACATGGTGAAACCCCGTCTCTACAAAAAATACAAAAATTAGCCAGGCGTGGTTAATCCCAGCTACTTGGGAGGCTGAGGCATGGGAATCGCTTGAACCCACAAGGCAGAGGTTGCAGTGAACAGAGATGATGCCAGTGCACTCCAGCCTGGGCTCATCTGACTGGCATCATCTGACTGGATCCTGCCATGTGGTGACACCAGGGCAATAGAGTGAGACTCAGTCTCAAGTAAATAAATAAATAAATAAACAAACAGGATCATTTAGTGAATCATTTAGTACCGCAGCCTAAGTGTTTCTTTACTTCATTATTCCACAGACCATTCCAAATACTCCACACCATCCAAGGAACTGCACATCCACCATCAGAACCAACTCAACTCCCCCTTCCTCCTTGCCCTCTTACCTTCTGCCACACAGGAGATCCTCTACTCTGTGTCTTATATTCCTGCCACCTAAGTCCACCTTACTCTCTAGCCCCAAGTTGATAACCCTCAACTTCCAAGTGTGTCCAGATTAGTCTGAATGGTCACTTCTTTAATCTTTACTACCACAGCCTTCCTTCCCTCTGAAATTCAGTCACGTCTACAAGGACAACGTCGCACTTCGTGTGATCTTTATTGTTATATTTTATCTCGGCTGCTGGACTCGACTTGTTCTTATACAAAGCTGCTTGACCCCACTCTGAATGTATATTCTCTAGGATTAATTGGCTTTTACTGCTTTAATTTTGTCACTAAGCCATCAATGAGCTCACTGCCCCATGCACATAGAAGCCAATACGGTGGCACTAGCTTTTCAGGAAAGAAAACTTTATTGTGAGTTGACTGGTAAGGAGACATGAGGAAAGGCTCAAATCCGTCTCCAGAGCTGGGGGATGTGTTGGGTTTCATGGGCATAAGATAATGAGATGTGATCTAATCAGATATTCAAATGAGGTGAAGCCAGGAGGCATGATCTGACTGGATCCTGCCATGTGGTGACACCAGGGTTTGATCTGATTGGATGCTGGATCCTGCCATGCTGTGTCCACTTCTAAATTCTGTCCCTGCTCCTCAGTATGAACACTTAGGTTCTGCCCATGCTTGCTGGCTTGGGCTGGACATGCTCAGTTTCCATGACCTTCAACCTGGGGTTCTATGGCAGCTAAGAAACAACTCACAACTTTGTTACATAAACGCTGAGCCAGATTAGTCTGGTACAGCTGCAGTTTCCTTAATATTTTGCTCTTATTTACAAAGCAGAAGTGGAGAGACAGAAGAATTGCACTCCTTTTTCCTGTCTAAATAACCGTATTCTTTAGCACTTGTCTTTTCAGTTTTTATGATTTCAGCAACTTATTTTTTTTCACACACCCAGAGCAATAGCCCTGTTTATCTCGTCCTCATTCTTGTCATTGACAAAGTTCTGTATTATTCCTATTTATTTACACCAAAATCTAGGTGGCAAACATGGAGAGCTATTTACAAGTATTGACTTCCTGGCTAGCTTGGCCTGACTTCTATCTCTGCCACTAGAGAGAAACTGCACCAATGATCTTCAGTAAATTTCTCACTTCCAAAATCTGTGTTTAATTCATATTCACAATAACCTCTCAAAACTTGACACAGCTAACCTATTTTAAAATGTTGAGCTATTTACTTGACTTCCATTGCCCCAAATTACCTTGGTTCAATTTTAACCTCTTTGGTTCTCACTTCTGTATCACTTCATTGGTTCTCCCTCTGCTTCCTCCCTCTAACAACTTCTAAATATTAACATTTTTCCAAGCAAATTCATTTACCTTTTACTGGTTTGTTCCCATACTTTCTTCACTAGAAAAAGTATCCACAAGCCAGCTTCTTACTTGAATATATTGAAAAAAAATCCATTTTTACTTTATTGTGACTTAAATTTAATCCATCCAACCCAAGGTGACCATCCCTTCCATCCAAAGATGACCATCCCTTCCACCCAAAACTGACCATCCCTTCCATCCAAAGATGACCATCCCTTCCATCCAAAGATAACCATCCCTTCCATCCAAAGGCGACCATCCCTTCCATCCAAAAGTGACCATCCCTTCCATCCAAAGATGACTATCCCTTTCATCCAAAGATGACCATCCCTCCCATCCAAAAGTGACCATGCCTTCCACCCCAACGTGACCAACCATTCCATCTCAAGGTGACCATCTCTTCCACCCCAAGATGACCATCTCTTCCATCCCAAGGTGACCACCCATTCCATCCCAAGGTGACCACCTATTCCATCCCAGGGTGACCACCTATTCCATCCCAAGGTATCCATCCCTTCCATCCAAAGATGACTGTCCCTTCCAACCCAAGGTGACCATCCCCTCCATCTGAAGGTGACTATCCCTTTCACCCCAATATGACTACCACTTCTGTCCCAAGGTGATCATTCTCCTTTCATCCCAAGATGACTATCCCTTCCATCCCAAGATGACTGTCCCTTTCATCCCAAGGTGAGTATCCCTTTCACCAAGATGACCATCCCTTCCATCCCAATATGACTACGCCTTCCATCCCAAGGTGTCCACCCATTCCATCCCAAGGTCACCATCCTTTCCATCCCAAGGTGGCCATCCCTTCCATCCATTTCCCTGTTTTGATTAATGGCACTAGCATTCTGTCCATCTCCCATCCTAGAAACTCTTCCATTATCTTTACATTCCTTAGAGCTAGGAAATAACCAAACCTTGTCTATTATCTTTAAATTTTGTATACCTCTCATACCCATCAATATTTTTTTCAACATCAGCACTACCTCCGTAACCCAGATCTTTTTACCTCACAAGACTTTTAAACCCTCTTAACTAGTTTCCTTGCTTCCATTTTTTCTTCTACTAATACATTTTGAACCATGTTGTACATTTAACACTTTTAACACATTGCTTTACATATTGTGTTCCTTGCCACTGGTTGGTTAACTAAAAGATGGCTTGGGTGGGGAAGAGCTAAGCCAAGATTCCAGGTGGAAACAGACTATTCATTAAGCCTAAGCATTTAGATATAGAACTATGATTAAGATTCTACTTTTCTAGCAATAGGCACTTGGAAATGTGAGTCTTGAAAGTTGAGCAATGGGAAAACTGTCTGAAGATAGGTCAAGGTGTGTGAAGTGTACATGCCTTGCAAATAAAAACCAGGAATTGTCCACGACAGTCAGCATGGCAGGAACAGGGAACTGGCTGTGTCTATACCATTGGAAACTGGCAAGTTAGAGCAGATGGGCAGGAAGTTTAGAGATACCAAAGGAGACACTGAGGGTTGCATTATGGGTGCTTTAGGACATGTTGGCAGCAAACCTAAACTCTGCAGAGGCTGAGCTATGTGAAGGGTGACCTAGAAAGCATGAAGCACAATACAGTGCAGGGGTTAGTTTCCCAGGCTCAGAGCAGTACCTGGAACAAGGCTGAATGATGAGCAAGTGCTCTGCAGAATCAAGACATCCTTCAATTGCCCTGCCTGGAGCTAGACTGGGTATAGCTGATTCCAGATGTATACACCCAACTGTCATCATTAGACAGTCATCACTATCTAGAAAGAAGTGGGAAACCAAAACGTATTCAAAACCCATCAACATCGACTCCTTTTCTATAGGATAACATCCAAATTCCCTAGCATTTCAAAAGGGAGACCTTAGAATATAAACTTGTTTATCTTTTAAATCTAGGATCCCAATTTATCTCTTAGATAAAACATAGATTCTCTATTTTGCCTTACTTCCTGAGCCCCCAAATACACATTTTAACCTTCTTATAATCCATATGCTCACTCAGAATTATCTCAACGCAACCCGCCATTAAAAATCAATTTCTACACCTCTTCCCCAGTGAGATTTTTCTTGATCAAACATTGTGCATTATATCTCTCTCATCTGGACTCCCAGGGCAGCTATTGTCTAAATAATTTATTTCTCAGTTAATCATGGATGTACTGCATTAAGATAATTGTCTGCCCGTTGTCTTGAGCTTATCTTTAACTTCTTGTGTGATTATGTCTGCATTCCCCAATTAGAATCGCAGCTCCTTGAGACCAGATCTTATTTTTGCCTTTGTATCTCCTACAGCTCTTAAAATGGGTTGTTTACATAATAGATAACCGCTAAATATTTGTGGCTCTAATTTAATTGCTACTATCTCCTTTAAGATACTAAAGCCCAAGGATTATGAAGTTTTTTTCTGCGTTCATGGTTTACTTGTACATTTTGTCAGCGTTACTCTCATTTCCATTCCTCTTCTGATAAAAGTGTTTGCCATAGTAACAGACTTTCCTGGGGATGCTCAATCCTTAGTAATAAGCACAGATGCAGATTTCTTGGCCAAAGTTAAAATGCATACACTGACAATTAAAAAGGCAATATGTTGGGAAAATATACCAAATGATTATTTTTCTTTGTTTTTCCTCGGAGCCTTTATTTAAAGGTCTTTTCCAAAAGATAAATATTGTCACTCATTTATTGTGTATTTCAAATTGCTTGAGGTTTTATGGTTTTGCTTTTCATGTTTTTTTTCACACAAGTCCAAGAGCTTTGAACACTATGTCTACTGGGTCTGGCAAGAATACCCTACAGCTTGATATAAAATTCTTTTTTGCTTTCTTCAAGATGAGAAGTCTGGGGTAGAATGGCACTCAGGGACAAAGGGAATTGTAGACAGAAGACAGATTAAGGCTACTTCTTTTTAAAAAACAAACCATTGAGTTGGCATTAGAGTAGCCTCATTTTGCTCTACTCCCTAAACTCTCAGGGGACCTGATAATTGTCACCTAGTATATTTGTCTAGGTAAGCCAGGTGTCAATCACACAGCTCCTCAGAAGGGAGTTTAAGAAGGTGACCCAGATCTCTGGTGACCTGTCTTCCCTGAAATCCCTCTTATTGTGCAGAAGCATGTGTTCCTCTAGACAGCATGGGGTCCTATTGATTCCTCTGCCTGACTCACTCTCCACAGTGGGCAACAGGACCAGCTTCAGCAGCACCGGAGGAAGCACATCTCATCAAAGTGGTTGTGCTTTCACCAACATTACAAGGTCAGACAAGCTAAGTAGCTATGATTGTCCCCCAAGAAAGTGTGACTTCCAAAGTCTTGGCTTCCTGGAGGGACTTAATTATAAAAGGCAGTCCATGTTCCTTTTGGCTTTTGAAAATGAGCTGAGCTCCTTGCTGGTAGAGAAAAACAAGAACATATTGACAGATTGATTTCTTGTCATGCACTGATTTCCATCACCGGCAAAAAGTCTGTGCTGTTCAGAAGCAGAAGAAACACAGGGTACCAATTTGCCATATTTCATTTTCGTGTTTCCAACACTCATGTCACATTCAAAAAGGAGGCTCAGGCTGACCAAGGTTGAAGAGAGATGGCTAGAGTCGCACATTATTCTTATGTTTCATTACTTTTCACACGGCCCACCACCTATTTTTTTTTCAATCTCTTGAAAAGGCCTGCCTTGCTAGAGGAGGGCCTGCCTTACAGCTAGCTGGGCCTGGGCTAATGTCTGTTTTGTTTTGTTTTTGAAGATGGTGTCTCACTCTGTCGCCCAGGCTGGCATGCAGTGGTGCGATCTCGGCTCACTCCAACCTTTGCATCCTGGGTTTAAGTGATTCTCCTGCCTCAGCCTCCTGAGTAGCTGGGATTACAGGCACTCACCACCATGCTCGGCTAATTTTTTTTTTTTTTTTTTTTGTATTTTTAGTAGAGACAGGGTTTCGCCATGTTGGTCAGGCTGACCCCAAGTGATCCACCCACCTCAGCCTCCCAAAGTGCTGGGATTACAGGCATGAGCCACCACACCTGACCGGGCCTGGGCTAATGTCTTGGGGAAACATCACGTGTTTGTCTTTCCCCAGGTTGAGAATAAGAGAAAGATGCTTCCCAGCCTTGAACACCAAATACAACATGCAAAATAAACAAGTTAGGGCAAAGAGGAAAGTTACTTTCTCCAGTACACTAAAAAAAGAGGTGGGGAGGGGGGAGGGGGAATTAGTGCAATTGGAAATTGAGAGGTGAGTGGGACAGAAAAGGGAACACTCTCTACATTGACATTTATAGGCATCCGAAAATCAACAAGGCTAACGCAGAACACTTGACCTTCTTCCTCCAGTCTGGTTTCACCCCCGTCTCTACCAGCTTGGTTCACGCTCAGTACCTAAAGCCAGGAGCACAGGAATCATCCTTCTTGCCTCCTTCGCCATCACCCTCAAACCCAGCCCATCCCCAGTCATCTGTCCATCTCCCACCATGACCACCCTTGTCTGTGACTCCACCAGCTCTCCCCAGAATTGCCAGCTGCCCTGGTTCACTGCTGCCCCTGACAGTCCATCATCCCCATGACAGGTACATCTACCCCACCTACAAACTTGGTCTCACAGCTGCAGTCAGCCCCCACCATCCCTACCACCCCACCCACCATAAAGCAGCATCACTGCCTTATCTGGGCAGAGGCCTGCCAGCCTCCTCATTGCTTTTTTACCCTGTTTATAGTATTTTGCCACTCAGCAGCAAATGGCCTTCTTAAAATGAAAATCAGATCATAGGACCACATTATTTGAAAATCCTTACCTGATTTCTCTTTGCCTTTAGAACAAAATCCAAACTTTTCCCATAGCCTACAGGGTCAGCCCTGACTGAGCTCCTGCTCTTCAGCTCCTGCATCTTTTCCTGGGGCTGACACATACCACCGCAAGTTTCGTGGCTTAAAGAACAGAAACGTATCCTCCGACAGTTCTAAAAGCTGGAAGTCCAAAACCAATGTGTTTTCAGGGCCATGCTCCCACTGCAGGCTCAAGGGAGGACCCTTACTTGCCTCTTGCAGCCTCCACGGTCGCCAGCAGCTGTGGCATTATCCCGGGGATAATATCACACCTTTCGAGAATGCATGATTTACATAATCAATGATTTCTCTATTCTGTGTTTAGGAAAGGTGCATGGAGATCAACTACACCTTTTGAAATTCTGTCTTCTATTTCCAACTGAATAGTTATTAATATGCAATCATCTTGATCTTAAAATCTGGTGAGATGTGTGTGTACTTTCCTGTGGATAGAAATGTCAGCATCTTCCCTTGGAGGATGGAAGAGTCTCGAAATGTATTGCTGGCTGAGTATGTCTTCCCCGTCTCTGACTTTGGTTGGGGATTGAACAAGACAGGTAAGAAGGTGAGGAACAGGCAAGTATGTTGTTGAGCCTATGTTGTTGAGTGACAAGTAACATATTAGTGACTTTACATTATAAATCAGAAAAGAAAATTCACTATGTAACACCATGATAAAGAATATTTAAATATCATAGGTGTTAGAAATTAATAAATAAAATACATATTAATTTTTTAATGCAGAGACTCACAGTATCTCACCACCCCTCAACAAGGGAGGCTTCCTAGCCTATTTGCAGAAGGAAGCAGGCCCCATTTAGTTTGTTTCCACGAAGCAATCAGCTCGGCCAGGAACAGAGTGTATTCCCTACTGATGCACACTTGTATCTGTCCTCGGTTGATGCCTCTGCTCTCTGTGTTTGTCACTGAAGTTTGAGTGTGGGCCAGATGCCAGGCCAGCAGATGGCCGAAACGATAAGCATATGTCCAGTAGCAGGTATGTGCAGCTCATTTGATCATTAATCAAAAACTGTCTGTCCCTTGCAGGTCACAGGTGTGATTCTTACAGCTTATCCTTACATGAGGGTGACAGCTGTGCCATCTCAACCTGTGCTGAGCACTGGCTTAACCCTGCAAAGGATTGGAACAAAAACTTCCAGCTGCAACTCTTGTGGCTCTGACAAATCAAGCTTGGGTGAAGGGGCTTATCATGGTTTCCCTTCCTGAGACCACTCTTCCCAGCAAACGTCTGTGGATAGCAGTGGATTCCATGGCTCTGCCCTATCTCCTGGCAATTGGTGCTGCTCCCCATGGTGAAAGACCCATGGGCTGTGCAGGATGGTAATCGCCCACATGTGTGTTCCTTTAAGAAACCTACAGGCCCTCCTGGGATGCTACAGCCCAATCGCATGAGGCTGGCCTGTCATTACAGGTTCTCACCATCTGCAGTTTGTGTGTTTGGAATCTTCTCTCACTATGAGACATAAACTGGCCAAAATGGCAGATTCACTTCTCATATCGGTTCTGCTCATTCCAGATGCATTGAAACTCTTATGAGTTGATTCAGACAAGGATGACCAGGTCCCTACCCACGAGACGCCTGTAGCACTGGGCCTTCCTCATTCACTGATGAAAGCAAACCCAGCCAATAGGGCAGCCCCCATCCTGATGCTTGGTCAAGAGAAAGAAGACAGGGAGCTGGAATGACAGCTCACAGACCCTCCCACTGACTGCAATGACCTTCAGCAATGTTGGAACCTGCTTTCCATTTCCAGCACCAACCACAGAGCTGCACATGTGGGAGCTGTTCAATAAACACTTGCTGAGTAAATGAATGAAGGAAACTCTCACAAGCTCCCGATGCTTTCCCCGGTGAGGTGAGGTCTGACAGTTTCTACTTTTTAAATTATTATTATTATACTTTAAGTTCTGGGATACATGTGCGGAACGTGCAGCTTTGTTACATAGGTATACA